>NC_044321.2:92522729-92741838 GCF_007474595.2 Lynx canadensis
ATATTATAGTAACTTTGTACGGTGACAGAAGGTAACTATGCTTATTGTGGTGAGCATTTCATAATGTATATAATTGAACCACTATGCTGCACACCTGGAACTAATTTTTTTAAGTTAGTTTATTTTCAGTAATCTCTACATCCAACGTGGAGCTCAAACTCACAACCCTGAGGTCAAGAGTCACATGCATGGGGTGCCTGGGTGGCTCAGTTGGTTAAGCGTCAGACTCTTGATTTCGGCTCAAGTCATGATCTCATGGTTCATGAGTTTGAGCCCCACATCTGGCTCTACGCTCAGAGCATGGAGCCTGCTTGGGATTCTCTCTCTCCACTCTACCCCTCCCCCATTGCATGAGCACTCTCCCTTTCTCTCTTGCTCTCAAGATAAATAAACTTAAAAAAAATTGTAAAAAGGATTCACATGCTGTTCCAACTGAGCCAGCCAGGTGCCCCCCACCTGAAACTAACTTAATACTGTATGTCAATAACACTTCAATTAAAAAAAGGAGAACAGACCCAAGGACATACAAGAGTTTAGTATATAAAAGGTAGGCTCCCAAATCTGTGGACGTAAAGACAGATTTGGGGGTCGCCTGGGTGGCTCAGTTGGTTAAGCATCCAACTTAGGTTCAGGTCACGATCTCATGGTCTGTGAGTTCGAGCCCCCGCATCGAGCACAGAGCCAGCTGACAGCACAGAGCCAGCTTAGGATTGTCTGTCCCCCCCATTCTCCTCCCCCATGCACACTCACCTTCTCTCTCTCAAAAATAAACATTAACAAAAAAAGGACAGATTTGGGGCAAAGGGGTACCCAGGTTCTTGGTTCCACATTTCACACAAGAAGTCAGGATAAACTCTATATAGATCCAAGAATTAAATATTCAGTGAACAGAATCATAAAACCCCTAAAAGCACAGGCTGATTCGTTAATAACCCTGCAGCAGGGAACGCCTTTCTACCTTTGATTCAAAATCCATCAAAGAAAACATGGATATATATGAACATGTAAAATTCACCATATTTAAAAAAAAAAACTTTTGTAAGCAAAGTCAGAAAAGCAATGATAAATAGGAAAAAATATTTTCAACTCACACTAGTCTTACTCAAATACAGGAGAAGCTGTAGGAATTATTTGAGGGGTGCCTGGATGGCTCAGTCGGTTAAGTGCCCGATTCTTCATTTCAGCTCAGGTTGTGATCTCACAGTCCATGGGTGCGAGCCCCACATCTGGCTCTGCAGTGATGGCGCGGGGCCTGCTTGGGATTCTCTCTCGCTCGCCATCTCTCTGCCCCTCCCTTGCTCATGTTCTCCCTCTCTCTCAAAAATAAACATTAACAAAGAAAATCATTTGAGTAACACCCAACAGTAAAAGATATTAACAGTCCACAGAGAAACACAAAAGTACCCTAAATATACAAAAAGGTTTCCCACCAACTAATAAGGAAAATCTAAACAAAAATTGCACTGTTATACAATTCCTTACACATCAAGGGTTTCTAATCGTGACCTGCCCCTCTGAGGGACCCATATTACCAGTTTATTGTACTAACTCTTTATGTATGGACCATTTCTTGCCCTATGTTGAATCTGGCTCATCTTAAGTGGTTTCATTGCTATTTTCTTGCAAGGATTTGTCCTGCCCATGCAGACAGTCAAGTGCCATTTCACAGGGAGATGTTTTTACAAAGAATGGAGCCAATCTCTTAGAATACTTCAGATGGGAATAATCATACTGTAAACAGGGTACTACTGAAAATCCCTAACGCTCACATTTCAATTGCCATCTCATGCCATCAGATCATCGCAGAACTTCTGTGAGCTGTTAAATTTTGGAAATAAGACCAAATGTCTGCCTCGGTATCAGTAACAAGAAACACAAGCACACCAGTAACGCTGTCATCTGGAAATAACTAGTGCTTTCTTTCCTTCTGGACTTTTTTCCCGCCTATATCGAGTTGGTTCGCTTCATACATATTTTTGTATTGGGGTATCCCCTGCTTCCCAAAAGTTTGAGTTCCACTACTTCATTTTTATAAAAGACCAACAGTAGCATGGTAACAGTTTTTGTGAAAGCAAAATCCTCGGATGTCCTTCAGTTAGCAAAAACAGGTACTACTACCAGTCTTTTTTAAAAAAAAATTTTTTTAACGTTTATTTATTATTGAGAGATAGACATAGAGTGTGAGCAGGGGAGGGGTAGAGAGAGGGGGAAACACAGAATCCGAAGTAAGCTCCAGGCTCTGAGCTGTCAGCCCAGAGCCCGACGCAGGGCTCGAACTCACAAACTGCGAGATCATGACCCGAGCCAAAGTCGGTGGCTTGACCAACTGAGCCACCCAGGGCGCCCCACTACCAGTCTTTCTTAAAAGCGAAGTGGCCTAACACGAATGTTCAGGAAGTGCAGTATACTCTTAGCTTTATGCCATTTCAGCTTAGGTTTAGGAGGAATGTTCTCTAATTTCTGACAACAGGAGAAATCTGTATTGCCACTAGCCTTCATTATCTTTGATAACCTGAAACTACTTCTTTAAAAAGCTTGTTTCTTTCATTAGTAATCACCCTCCTTTCAGATCCTCCTATTCACAGAAAACTGTAAAAAGATGAAAACGTAAAGCACCAGTAATCCCATCACTTGGGGAAAGCCCCCCAAAATTTGGGGGTTTGGTTAAAAGTATATGTGGAAATAGAATTATTTTAGGTCAAAAATCCATTACTAACATCTGTGCTGTTTGATGATAACCCATCAACTTTTTCAAAAAACTGTTCACTGAAAATCCTAACTTAAATTCCAGTTTGGTCTTTAAAAAGTTTTAAGAACTGAGATATGGTTAAAATTGGTCTGAAAGAGCCTCTTCAAAAATCCCACTCCTTCACAGTAAACACAATCAATAGCCTGGCCCTTCCACCTGCATTTTTTTCATTCATGAATCGCCAGCAGGACGTGTGTCTCTGGATAGGTCTGCGACAAACAAACATGCACGTTTGCATGCAGGTAAAGCAAACTTCTGTCCTTTGTTCGTTTCTATGACTACAATTACACAACCTACATCTTCTTTTCAGATGTCGCCAGGGACTGAACAGGGTGTACATTTGTCATAAATAATCAAACATGGACAGAACGGATTTGTGGAGAGTAGGCACCCTTCTTTAAATGAGTGAAACACAGTAAGGCCAGTGCACAAATACCAAGCTCTTAAAAGTTTTTAATTTTTTTAATGTTTATTTATTTTTAAGAGAGAGACAGAACACGGGCCGGGGAAGGGCAGAGAGAGAGGGGGACACACAGAATCCGAAGCAGGCTCCAGGCTCAGAGCTGTCAGCACGGAGCCGGACGCGGCGCTCGAACTCACAAACCGTGAGATCATCGCCTGAGCTGAAGTCCGAGGCTTAACCGACTGAGCCATCCAGGCGCCCCTACAAAGCTCTTAAAAGTTTTAAACACACAGGAAGACAAGAGGCTGGATTCCTTCACTCAGGTCATTTCACCTCTTCAAATTTAGTCCCCGGCTAAGTTTCAAATCGCGAGGAGCACCAACGACTTGTGAAAATTAATCCTGGTCTCCCAAATCCCCTTAGTTCATTTAAAATAATGTGGATGACATATTATCTGCAACCTATTCTGTGAATCCGCTAGTTTCACTTAAATAAGCAATTTATAGGTCAGAACAGTTTCCTTAAGCCAGTCATTGGCACTGGGTTTCTTAGAAGATTTTCAAGAAAGTTTGTCCGAAGTGAGTAGAAAATTGAGCCCAACACGGGCCAAGGACACCTATTCTTCCCTCAGTTACACGAAATGTCACTTTTCTGGCGATACATTCCGAGGAGCCCTCCATCCAAACCAACCGAGCAGAACCTCCTGCGGCCACGTAAGTGGGGAAGAAGGCGAGGGTCCAGAGTGGGGATTGGGGACAAGGATCCGCACCCTCCCCACCCCCACCCCGCAGCCACAGGGAAACGCTCCCAGGCCCACGGACCAGGGAGCCCCGAGAAGGCGCTCCTGGGAGGCTCCCCCTACACGCGCCTGGGCACAGAACTTAGACGGCGGTACAATCCCGGAGCCCGCGCTCGCCCCGCCTCGGCCAGTCCCCTCCTGTCCCTCCAAGCCGGCCGGGCAGCAGCCACCGCTGGCCTACGTCGCACGCCGGGAACAGGCTTTCCACATTCTGGAGGACAGGGAAGGTCCTCAGGCCCGGAAGGGCCGCTCAAGCCCGGCCCCCCGCCCCCCCGGTTCCCTCGCGCCCGAGAAGGGAAAGGAACGGCAAAGGGACGAAAGCCGAGGGACCCACCTGGCGGAGGCCGCGCGCCGGCGGGAAAAACAAAGTCGGCTCCGGTCCTCGCGCGGGGCCGCACGATAACGACTGCGCCCCCCGGCCCATCCCTGCCGTAAAGCTGCGCCCTCGAGGCCGTGGGTAGGCCGCCCCTCCCAACGTCGGCGTCTCCTATTCCCCGGAGCGTGCGCAGGCTGGAGGTACGGGGTCGCGGCGGGGGCGGGGGCGGGGGCGGGGGCGGGGGCGGGGGCTGAGAATCCGGTTCCTCGGTGTCGGCCCCGCCCAAGGGAGGGGTGGGACATTCCCAGGTGCTAGAAGGGGCGGGAAGAGGTGGGCGTGGGAAGATCAGAGCGTAAAGCGGTCTTTTACGGTTTGCTCGGGAAAATCACTTTGTCCGCCGCCGGCAAGAGGGCACGTGGTGAAGGTGCTCAAACAATAAAACCGAAAATGTACCGTTCCGCAGTAGCAAAACTATTTAGGGGGAAAGAAGTTTCAATACGTACACTTTCAGACGAGGTTACACGTTTGCATCATTCATACGCCTGAGGTAATGGAAACTTTAATTGCTCCCTCCCCGGGTGAGAGTCGGGATCGGAAGAGCAGGCGCTCTTTGCGCCCCATCACCTCCCGCTCTTTGCCCAGGACCTGCTAGGAAGCCAGCGTCCCTGTGTGGCCTTTCCGGGGCTGCTGCAGGTGGTGTCCACACCGCCTGGTGATGTGCCAGGTCCGAAAGAATCACAGCGACTGGAACGCTTCTCTTGTCTGATCAGTGTCTTGTATTATTTCCTCCTATTGAAAGAGGAAAACCTTCCTCTTGCAAAATAATGTTCCCATAATGGAGACACATATAGAAGAAAAGGAACCTATAGGTGATGCGGCCAGAGATGAGGGGTGTTAATTTGGTGCGTGTATCCTCCCAGCAGGTTGTAATCTATATCTGTGAAGATATGTTTGTGTACTTTTTCTCTCCATTGACAAACGCAATCCTTTCTTATTTTTAAAGAAGAAAATCTTCACAAATACGGGAATACAGACCTGTTTCAAGAAAGAATTGAAGTCACCCCTGCCCACACCTGCCCACCACCCTCAAGACCACCTGCTGTCCCGCTGCTCCCAGCCTGGTTCAAGCTGGGACTCACAGCCCCTTTTTCTCACCCATTCCCTAGGTTGTTTGGGCAGAAGTGGGTGGGAATTTCTAGGGCGGAAGGAAGGAGGACAAAGAAGACCCCGAGGGGCTTTGTCCTGGCCAGGCGGCGGCCTTTTTGCATTTCAGGTCAACACCGGAAATCTCACAAAACCCAGCTGCCTTCCACTCCCAGGGGTGAAGGGAGGGGTTCATTCCCTGCCTCACTCTCCCCACCTGGCAGGGTGGTAAATGAAAGCGTTTCCACCTCCTCCCCTGGTGGGATTATCTGACCAGCGCCTGGGCTCTGGGTCTCAGCCTCTGGATTCCTCGCTGTGTTTCTTGTCCTTCACGTTAGGGAGTGGGGGTCATTTCCTCATGCAGAGATCCAAGCCAAAGCCTTTTTCTATTCCCGTTCTCCGGGCAGAGACCATTTCACTAACTACTCATTGTGCCAGGAAACTGAGGTACGAACAGACTCACTGGCTTTGCCACTGTGAACCAAGGTTGCACAGGAAGTATTCACACACATGCTGCAAATCCATTGGTCCTTCCCATGCTAATGGCCAATGATCACAAGAAAAGATACTCGACATCATCCATCATCAGGGAAGTAAAAATTAAAACCACATGGAGATACCACTTCCTCCTTACCAAGATGACTAAATTAAAAATAAGATGGAGAATAGCAATTGTGGCGAGGTTGTCAAGAATTTAATTTCATATACATTACTAGGGGGAAGGTAAGATCGTGTGGACACCGGGGAAAGCCATTTGGCAATTCCACCAAAAGTTAAACAGAGTCACCACGTGGTCAGCAATTCCATTCCTGGGTATATATAACAGAGAACTGAAAACATATTCCAACAAAAACTCGTACATGAATGTTCACAGCAGCATTATTCATAAAGCTAAAGGGGGGAAACAACCTGAATGTCCATCAACTGATGAACATTTAAACAAAATGTGTTATATCCATATCATGGAATTTTATTTAGTCATAACATGGACACACATTACGACATGAATTAACCTTTAAAATATAGTATTTTTTAATTAACGTTGATTTATTTTTGAGAGACAGAGACAGAGTGCAAGTGGGGGAGGGGCAGAGAGAGCGGGAGACACAGAATCCGAAGCGGGCTCCAGGCTCCGAGCTGCCAGCACAGGGCCCGACGCGGGGCTCGAACTCACGAGCCGTGAGATCGTGACCTGAGCCGAAGTCGGACGCTTAACCGACTGAGCCACCCAGGCACCCCGAAAGTATAGTACTTTTAAGAAGCCAGCACAAAAGAATACGTATTGCATGATCCTATTCACAAGAAATGTTCGGAATAGGCAAACCCATAGGGAAAGAAAGTGGATTAGAAGTTGTCAGGGGGAGGGGCGCCTGGGTGGCGCAGTCGGTTGGGCGTCCGACTTCAGCCAGGTCACGATCTCGCGGTCCGTGAGTTCGAGCCCCGCGTCGGGCTCTGGGCTGATGGCTCAGAGCCTGGAGCCTGTTTCCGATTCTGTGTCTCCCTCTCTCTCTGCCCCTCCCCCGTTCATGCTCTGTCTCTCTCTGTCCAAAAAAAAAAAAAACGTTGAAAAAAAAAAAATTAAAAAAAAAAAAAAAAAAAAAAAAAAGAAGTTGTCAGGGGGAATGGGGAATGACTGCTAACAGGTATGGACTTGCTTTTTGGGATGATGAAAATATTCTAAAATTGATTGTGATGCGTGCACAAATTGGGGAACATAAAAAAAGTGACTTGTACATTTTAAAATTATAAATTATATACAGCATGAATTTCATATCAATAATAAAAAGCAAGCCCACACATAAATTTAATAAAATTTAAGTAAAAGAACAATGTGTGGGTGAATCAAAGTAAAAATACTATGACCCACTGATTCATATTCGTATCATCAGTGTGTGAATCACAACGTGTGTTCTGATGTGATGTAATAGGAATACAAAGCATTAATTATAAAACATTCTTGCTAAAGTAATTTAACCTGAATCTAACCAAGTCACACGACAAGGTATTTTGTTTGTAATGGAATATGTTCAGGACAAGGATGTCTACAGAGAAATCAGAATGTGAGTAATTCTACGAGACAAATAATCCAGTATTTTCATCAAAGAAATGGCAAAGAAAAGGGGTTAAAGGGATGTTATAGACGAAAAGAGGATTAAGTCATAATTTGGCCAATTCTATGAATGATCCTTGTTTGGATCCTAATAAGAACAAATCAAATTTGAGAGACATATTTAGGTCAAGCAGGCATATTGGACATGGATATTTTCATGTGGCATTAGGGAATACAGTTGACCCCTTGAACAATGAGGGGAGTTGGGGTGCTGACCTCCTTGTGCAGTCAAAAATCCAAGTATAACTTTTGAGTCCCCCCAAACTTAACTACTAATAGCCTACTGTTGACCAAAAGCCTTACCAGTAACATAAATATGTGTTTTGTATGTTATATATGTTATATGCTATATTCTTACAATAAAGTAAGTTAAAGAAAATCATAAGGAAAGGAAAATACATTTCTAGTACTGTACTATGTAAAAAAAAAAAAAAATCCGTGTATAAGTGGACCCGTGCAGTTCAAACCTGTTTTGTGCAAGGACAGCTGTAATTATAATTTCTTAGAGGCAATGATAATATTTGGGTTTTTTAAAGCCCTTATCTGTTAGAGCATTTGTTATAGTAGAGTATATGGATTGTATAGCTTAAGATTTATGTGCAAAACCATATATCTGCAATATGTTTTGAAATGCTCAACCAAAAAAAAAATTAGCAAAAAAACCCAAGCAAAACCCACAACTGGCAAAGTGTTGAATATTGCTCATGTTGATTGTTGTTGAAGCTGTTTGGCAGATGCATAGGATTTCTGACATATTGTTGCATCTGCTTTATTTGAAATCACCCATGATAAAGAGTAAACAGAAACAAAATCATAGTTTGAGCACGGTATTGAGAAATATGGGGGAAAATACCAAACTTAAAGAGTTAATCTTGGTTATGTTTACAAAGCTGTAATTGTATCTCCAGGTAGAAGTGGAAACAAGTGATTTTTGTTTATTATAGAAATATTCAAAGCTTAATTGAAGTGAATGGTACCTATTTTTTAATAGTCTCTTATATGAGAATGTAAATATGTGGAAGAAAATCCTGAAAACTGCTCACCATACATTTAACAGGATCACCTTTGGAACAGCATGAACATTAGGCCAAAAGTGACTTTGGTTTTTTGCTGAGCACCTACTATGTGCCAGACGCTGTTCTTAATGCTTGAAATACAACCATGAAAGTGACAAAGAAAAAGGTCCCAGTTCACATGGGGCTCACATTTCTAGTGGGGAAGATCAATGAGACACATATATATGAGGGATAATGATCTGTTCTTTGCAACACACTGGGGTAGGGAAGGGGAGTAGGCCATGGGAAGGATGTGGGGATTTGCACCTTCGATAGGTTGTGCAGCAAAGGCCTTACTGAGAAGGTGACAAAAATCCTGAAGGAAGAGATCCTGGAGATCTGGGGAGGAAAGTTGCAAAGAGAGGGAATATCCTGTACCTCTTGTGCTGTTACTCTGTAAAATCGTCCAGCCACTGACCGAGTGTCATTTTCCCTCCCATTTCGATGCAACAGTTGCTGTTGTATTTTGTTGTATTTCGGCAGTCTGCAAATTGGTCAGGTTTAGGGCCAGGCTTACCTTGATGGTTTACGTAATTAAAGACATGGTTCAAGGGGCGCCTGGGTGGCGCAGTCGGTTAAGCGTCCGACTTCAGCCAGGTCACGATCTCGCGGTCCGTGAGTTCGAGCCCCGCGTCGGGCTCTGGGCTGATGATGGCCCAGAGCCTGGAGCCTGCTTCCGATTCTGTGTCTCCCTCTCTCTTTGCCCCTCCCCCGTTCATGCTCTGTCTCTCTCTGTCCCAAAAATAAATAAACGTTGAAAAAAAAAAAAAAGAAAAAGAAAAAAAAAAAAAGACATGGTTCAAGACCTTTGCCACTTTGAATCAGTTGAGGCTCTAGCCATTGCCTACTAAGCATGTATGCTTCTATAAGTTCGATCTTTTTTGAACACGTGTATACGTTCTTCCTTGCTTAGCATCTTGAGTGGCTCAGTACAGTTGTATAAGCTGTTCACAGCTACTTGAGTGATACCACCGTACAAAATCCAAACTGTCCCTGGCTGCCTCGTGCCAGGATATTCATCCCTCGCAAGTGGGGAGCAACGTTTCTAAACCTGTGCATGTAGGGCTAACAGGATATTTATTTTATTAACCTTAAGGACAGTAGCTTAACTAAGCAGAAAGGCTGATCCGTATCTTTGGCCACTGAGTCCCAGCAAATTCTAGTGTGAAGCTATAGATTTTTTCATGTGGAATCTTAGAAAAGTTGATTTGTATCTGTGGCGAGGGTACTCAAAAATACTTTCTTTCCTTTTCAGGTCACAGGTTTTGTTTTCGTTTTTGTTTTTAAGTTTATTTGGGAGTGGGGGGAGGGGCGGAGAGAGAGAGAGTGAGGGAGAGAGAATCCCGAGCAGGCTCTGCCCTGTCAGCACAGAGCTGGATGTGGGGCTCAAACCCACAAACCATGAGATGGTGACCTGAGCCGAAATCAAGAGTGGGATGCTTAACCGACTGAGCCACCCAGGTGCCCTCCCCACCCCGGTCCCAGTTTTATAAGAAAATTGAAGAGTGTGATCTACTGTGTGTGCTATACGTGCGATGGTGTGGACCCAGAGTTCAAGCATAGACGAAGAACGGACTCTGATTTCACACTTCTGATAGGTATATGAGTTAACTCTGCGTTGTATTTTGTACTTTGATTCTGTGTTACCCCCTTCCGTACCTAGGCTCCTTTTTCTTTTTTTTTTTAGTGTTTATTTTTGAGAAAGAAAGTGCAAGTGGGGGAGGGGCAGGGAGAGAGAGAGAGAGAGAGAGAGAGAGAGGAACAGAGAATCCAAAGTGGGCTCTGCGCTGTCACAAACTGGGAGATCATGACCTGAGCCAAACTTGGACACTCAACCTCAAAATCACACTCAACCGACTGAGCCAACCAGGTGCCCCTAGGCTCCTTTTTCAAAGTAGGCGCCTCACTGAACTTCCTGTGTTAATATCTGGTGAGCACCGTGTCCACACATGCTCAGTCGCTCTAATGATTTATTATGATGATCATGAGAGTTCTGCCTGGGGGATTAGAAACATTAACCTATCTGGTACTTTCTAACATCCCTGCACTCAGTTGTAGATGATAAGCTGTAAGATCTGATCTCAGCTTTGCTACCAATTGGCTGTGGCTCTGAGTAAGTTGCACTCTTGGGTCTTGGCTTCTTCACTGTTACAAGTGGATGATAAGGGGCACCTGCGTGGCTCAGTTGGTTAAACGTCCAACCTTGGCTCAGGTCATGATCTCACGGTTCATGAGTTCGAGCCCTGCATTGGGCTCTCTGCTGTCAGTGCAGAGCCTGCTTTGGACCCTCTGTCTCCCTCTCACTCTGCCCCTAACTCTCTCTCACAAAAATAAATGAACATTTAAAAAAAGAAAAAGAAAAAAGTGGAAGCTAAGATTAGTGGCCTTCTAAGAAGGCATCTTTCCACTCACATACTTTAGACTTGTGTGATTTTGAATTCTATGTGCGGTTAATTTAATTAAATTTATTTATTTAATTAAACATTTTTTTGACATCTTTATTTATTTTTGAGAGACAGAAAGAGACAGAACACAAGCAGAGGAGGGGCAGAAAGAGAGGGAGACAGAATCAGAAGCAGGCTCTCGGCTCTGAGCTGTCAGCACAGAGCCTGACACGGGGCTCAAATCTATGAACCATGAGATCACGACCTGAGCCGAAGTCAGATGCTTAACCGACCGAGCTACCAGGTGCCCCTAAAAAAATTTTTTTTTATGTTTATTTACTTATTTTTGAGAGAGAGAGAGAAAGTGTGAGCAGTGGAGGGGCAGAGAGAGTGGGAGACAAAGAATCTGAAGCAGGCTCCGGGCTATCAGAACAGAGCCAGACATGGAGCTTGAACTCATGAACTATGAGATCATGACTTGAGCCAAAATCAGATGCTTAACCAATTGAGCCACCCAGGCACCCCTGTGTGTTTAATTTTAAATTACAAGCAGAGAGGGGTTCGCTGGGTGGCTCAGCCGGTTAAGCATCTGACCTTGGTTCAGGTCATGATCTCACAGTTCATGAGTTCAAGCCCCACGTCGGGCTCTGTGCTGACAGCTCAGAGCCTAGAGCTGCTTTGTATTCTCTCTCTCTCTCTCTCTCTCTCTCTCTCTCTCTCTCTCTGCTCCCCCCACCCACACTGGTGCTCTGTCTCTCTTTCTCTCAAAAATAAACAATAAAAAAAATTTTTAAATTACAAGCAGAGAGATTACATGACTCTCTGAAATGTAGCAATGAGCTATTTACAGAAGGAAATTGTAGACATTATCTTGTGTAGGCACATGAGCTCATAAACACAGAAGGAGAAGCTGATTTAGGAGAGGGAAGGGAGTGTGGATTCAGAGAAATCTTTTTCTTTTCTTCTTTTTTTTTTTAAGTAGTTTCCATGCCCAACACAGGACTCAAACTCACAACCCTGAGAGCAAGACCTGAGATCAAGAGGCCAATGCTCTACCAACTGAGCCACCCAGGTGCCCCAGATTCATAGAAATCTTAGTTTTTTTTTTTTTTTTTCAGTAATCTCAACACCCAACGTGGGGCTTAAACTCCCGACCCCGAGATCAAGAGTCACATGCTCTTCCCACTGAGCCATCCAGGTGCCCCTGGATTCAGACAAATCTTAACATGGATCATAGTAAAGTCAAACAAACAAACTCACACCTTTCAGTGAACCAGAATATCAGATCAAGGCTGCCTGGCTGGGTCAGTTGGTGGAGCATACAACTCTTGGTCTCAGGATCGTAAGTTCAAGCCCCACATTGGGCGTAGAGATTACTTTAAAAAAATACAGTATCAGATCATTGATTGATCAAAGTCTTTGAGGAGGAATTGAAATTTAAAGAGACTAGAGAAGATTTGGATTAGCCACTGTGGGACATTTTCTAGGACTCAGATGTGAATAGATACAACAATTATTAAGTAGTATTTTAGGTTTAACCCTAACCATTGTTATTCTCCGTGTTGCTCACACACTCTTTCTTCAGACTTGGATCTGAATGCCTTTTATAATTTCTAAAGGTCATATATACTCTGAGAATGAATGATTAACCGTGAAAGTACTTATTCTTCCACTAAGCTAAAGACAATTCCAGACAATGGGGTGCCTGGGTAGCTCAGTCGGTTAAGCGTCCGACTTTGGCTCAGGTCATGATCTCATAGATCATGAGTTCGAGCCCCGCGTCGGGCTCTGTGTTGACAGCTCAGAGCCTGGAGCCTGCTTCAGATTCTGTGTCTCCCTCTCCCTCCCCTGCTTGCGCTCTCTCCCTCTCTCTCTCTCTCAATAATAAATAATAAACATTAAAAAAAAGACAATTCCAGACAAGAAGATACATCACTTTTAGAAGCAGGAGTAGCGTTATAGAATGTAGTAGCCTTCTAGAATGACTTCAGGTGACATTGCAACAGAGGTGAAATAAGATGTGAATATGGTCTTTCTTTAGCTGGACCAAGCAGTGTTCACAATAAATATTCAGGTTTGTTTGGTCTTGTTTAGAGGCTCGATGAAGACCTGTAGCAGGACACAGCAGAAGAATGTCCATCATTTAATGTTTTATTTATTCTGGAGAGAGAGAGAGAGAGACAGAGCATGAGTGAGGGAGGGGCAGAGAGAGAGAGCAGGACACAGAATCCGAAGCAGGCTCTAGGCTCTGAGCTGTCAGCACAGAGCCTGATGCGGGGCTTGAACCCACAAGCAGTGAGATCATGACCTGAGCCGAAGTCGGGTGCTCAACATGCAAAAGAATGAAACTGGACCGCTTTCTTACACCAAACACAAATACAAATTCAAAATGGATGAAAGACCTAAATGCGAGACCTGAAACTACAAAAATCATAGGAGAACACAGGCAATAACTTCTTTGACATTGGGTCCAGTTTTCCCAACACCATTTGTTGAAGAGACTGTCTTTTTTCCCATTGCATATTCTTGCCTCCTGTGTTGATTAATTGACCATATAATTGTGGGTTCATTTCTGGGTATTCTGTTCTGTTCCACTGATCTATGTGTCTATTTCTGTGCCAGTACCATACTGTTTTGATCACTACAGCTTTGTAATATAACTTGAAGTCCAGAATTGTGATGCCTCCAGCTTTGCTTTTCTTTTTCAAGGTTGCTTTGGCTATTCAGGGTCTTTTGTGGTTCCGTACAAATTTTAGGATTGTTTGTTCTAGTTCTGTGAAAAACGCTGTTGGTATTTTGATAGGGACTGCATTAAATGTGTAAATTGCTTTGGGTAGTATAGAGATTTTAACAATATTTGTTCTTCCAACCCACGGGCATGGAATGTCTTTCCATTTCTTTGTGTCTTCTTCAATTTCTTTCTTTAGTATTTTATAGTTTTCAGAGTATAGATCTTTTGCCTCGTTGGTTAGGTTTATTCCTAGGTATCTTATTATTTTTTGGTGCAATTGTAAATGGGATTGTTTTCTTAATTTCGCTTTCTGCTGCTTCATTATTAGTATATAGAAATGCAATAGATTTTTGTATGTTGATTTTGTATCCTGCGACTTTACTGATTTCATTTATCTGGTCTAGCAGTTTTGGGGAGTCTTTCGGGTTTTCTTTAAAAAAATTTTTTTTAATGTTTGTTTTTATTTTTGAGAGAGAGAAAGAGTGCATGAGTGGAGGAGGGGCAGGGAGAGAGGGAGGCACAGAATCTGAAGCAGGCTCTAGGCTCTGAGCTGTCAGCACAGAGCCAGACACGGGGCTCAAACTCATGAACTGTGAGGTCAAGACCTGAGCTGAAGTCAGATGCTTAACCGGCTGAGCCACTGAGGTGCCCCTCGGGTTTTCTCTATAGTATCATGTCACCTGCAAATAGTGGAACTTTTACTTCTTCTTTGCTGATTCGGATGCCTTTTATTTCTTTTTGTTGTCTGATTGCTGTGGCTAGAACTTCCAGTACTATGTTGAATTACAGTGGTGAGAGTGGACATCTCTATCTTGTTTTGGACTGTAGAGGAAAAGCTCTCAGTCTTTCCCCATTTGGGATGAAATTACTAAGATCTACTTTTGAATAGTAAAACAAAAAATACCCATGATATATGAAGAAAAATGTGGCCCACACATTTAAAAATTTTTTATAGTATTTTTTTTTTTCAGGAGTACAAATGGTTTTGTTTGCATTGAGTTGAGAGCATAGTTCTTCATTACTACCACTATGATCACCAGCACTAGTCCCACCCCCACACAGGGGCAGTTAATTGTCATGAAAACAGTCAGGAGTGAAGGCCTGGGAATTAAAGAAGCAACGGGTGTTCCATTTATTTAATCATAATATTGTTTAAAGCTTTCTGGAAGCTTTATTATTCAGTATGCATTTACGGTGTCAAACATTGCAGGTAAATGAAGAATTCAGAGCTTGAACCCAAGTTCGAAACAAGATGCCAAAAAAGGAAGAAAAGATCAAAGAGCTTGGAACAGAATTCCAGCAAAATCAAAAACAGGTAATGAAGCTATATATATATTTTATCGTGTCAAGATGAGTTCTATGGTAGGAAATTATCTAATTCAATAGAGGAAAAATAGGACCAGAAAGAGACTTCCTCATAAATTAAAATTTTAGTTTAAATAACTCTACAAATTTGATTTCCCAAGACAAATCATTTCCATGTGTGGAAAAAGACTCGAGCATTAGTTTCTTATGCTTCCCTACATATTTTGTGATAGAAAATATTATGCAAGCAAAATTGTCTTTGAGAGAAAATTTTCACTATAATTTGAATATTTGGGTCCACCTTTATATGACTCCGGCTTCTAGAGAAACAGAACCAATAGGGTAGAGATTTTATATATTCTGTGTATATATATATATATATACACACACAGATATACATGTATTTTATATATACAATTTACAGAATATATTTATATGTACATATGTGTATGTTTTATGTATAACATATACATATTTATATGTAAATATGTATACATATTTTTATTAAAATATATAAAGTTTACATATAACATATGTAATATTGGACATAATATATACGATATAAAATAAGGAAGCGGCTCACATGATTATGGTAGCAGCAAGTCCCAAGATCTGCAGCGTGAGTTGGCAAGCAGCAGACACAGGAGAGCCATTAGTCTGGATCTAGTCTTAGTAGAAAAGCCTTAGAATCATGAAAACCAATGGTGTAGGTCTGGTCGGAAGTCCAGCATGACTGAAACTCAGGAAGAGCCAATGTTTGTGTTTGAATCCTAATACAGGAAAAATGCCAGTGTCCCAGTTCAAAGGTAGTTAGGCAGTAAGAATTCTTCATTACTAGTTGGAAGATAAGCATGTTTGTTATATTCGTGCCTTCAGTTGATTGGATTAGGTCTGCTCACATTAGGGAAGGGAATCTGTGGTACTCAGTTTACCAATTCAAATGTTAATCTCATCCAGTAACACCCAGAATAATGTTTAACCAGATACCTGGGCACCCTCTTGCCCAGTCATGTTGACACATAAAATTAACCATCAGAATCACTTTTCCTTTCATGAAGAAAATCTTCAGTTATTTTAATAATCCTCAAAGCTTTTGTAGACCTCTCTAATCCCAACTACCATTATTGCAAAACCTGTCAACTTTATATTCCCACCCTCAAGACAGCTCAGATTTGGAGGGAATATTCAGAAAGTGAAGATTGCATCTTAACGTGGCAGATCCTCAATAGGTGTTTGTTGCTTGAATTCGTCTGTTTCTACCAGTCTACTGAAAACTTACATAAAAAATCAACAGTGAACTCCATGTGACCCAATCTGGTGGCCTTTTCGTAGCCTCATTTTGCTTTACTACATCTGTAATATTTGCCATTTTTTTTCTATCCTACTTCACTTTTTTTTTTTTTCTCTAAGAAGTTGGTTGCTCTCCCTTTTTTCACTCCCCAAATTTGGGCATTCACCCAGGTCTGTCCTCAGCTCATGACAAATGGCACGCATTCATGAGGAGGTAGTTTGCTACAATAAAAAGGGAGCCGAATTAGGTACATGAAGAACTGTATTCAGGTCCTAATTATGTTCCACACTAAATTTGTGACCTTTGACCAATCACGTAAGTTTCTGGATTCTCAGTGTCTCATCTGTAAACAATGAGATAAAACTACTTGCCCTACCTATATTATAGGGTTATAATAACGTTCAAAAGGGATAATGTAAAAACTTTGATAAGCATATATTACTATATAAATGGATATTGCTTATGTTATTATAAGATAGCTAGATCATTGGCACTCTGAGACAGACTCTTTATGTAAAGCTAATTAGCTCCCAAGGGGATCAAACCATAACCTTGTACTACCCATATTTGAACAGACTAATCTAACAGGCCCGGGCCAGATAGAATACTTCTTCTTTGCATATGTTCATCGTAACATCTAATTTTTCATTACTTTGGAGTGCGATTTCACAAACCTTTTGATGAGGATGCCAACTCTTCTGACATTACGGTGTTAGTGGAAGTACTTTTGTATGGAATTTTAAATGCTTATTAAATATCTTTACAAGACTCTTGCATATACTAGGTCCTTGAAGATGGATAAACTAGTAAGTAGTGTATAATCTCTAAAAAACCCCCATGAATGTGTACTGCATATTTTACTGCAAGCATTTGAAGTTTATTTATATTATAGGAGCACTGGCCGTCAAGTTACTCATAAATTTCAGGTCCTCTTCCGTGGCATCTACGGGCAGATAGAGGGTCGTGCCAACCATCATCTCTACCTGTGCTGCCTCTACCTAAAGGAGTTGCTCCTCTTCCTCCAATTCCTTTACCTGGAATAAATGGTAAACCGTTATCACCACCCCCGTCATCTTCGTTCAAGGACCTCCTCCTCCATCATTACCTTTGTTGGGGTACCTTTTGTTCCAGGGTCATCACTTGCTCTAACTTAAGGAATTAAGCAGAAATAAATATATGAAACTGAACGTCATCGATCAATTCTTAACCCCAGGACTTGATTCTCCTTGAAGAGAATCACATGGTCAAAGGCAAAACGTTGACTAAAGTTTATGGCATCTCCTAGCCATTGGTGACCACTAATGTGCAAATACCTGCACAGATGTAGCCAAGTACGGTTCAGTGTTAGAGAATAGACTGCAGACTCTTTTGTTTTCCTTTGTGAGCTCACCACCTGACGCTTCTCCTTCAGACAGTATCTCAATAATCGGAAACTCCATAAAGCATATGAAATTCATGCAGAAGGCAAAGAGAAAGCAAGAAAGTTCTGTAAGGAGGATTGTATTAGTTTCCTAGGGCTGCCATAACAAATTACCATAAACTGGGTGTCTTAAAACAACAAAAATTTATCTCTCGGAGTTCTGGAGTACAGAAGTCCAAAATCAAAGTGCTGGCAAGGCCACACTCCCTCTGGAGGCTCCCGGAGACAAGCTCTTCCTTGATTCTTCCAGCTTCTAATGGCTATTGGCATTCCTTGGCAACCTCTCTCTCCGTTCCATTTTTACGTTGCTTTCCCCTCTTCGTGTCTATAAACTCCCTCTACCTCTCTTTCACGAGGTGACTGCATTCAGAGCTCACCCAGATAGTTCAGAATAAGTACCTCCTCTTAAGATCCTTAACTTAATCACATCTTTTGCGATATAAGGTAATCACAGATTCTGGGGATTAGGGTCTTTTTGTCTCACTACAGTCATGTAGGAAACACATTCTTAAAAGGAATTTTGATTATTTTTACCATCTTTAAGTACTATAACTCTCTTAAATATAAACATACATGTTTAAAAATTGTTTTGACCCTTGTTATCCTAGCTATTTTTAAGGTAATGATGTTTTCTGTTGACATTTAAATTTTTACAGTGTGTAATAGGTGACAACATTCAGTGGTGACAGTAATCTAATTTTTTTGGTACATAGCATAGGAAAGTGCCTTCTTTCCTGAATATTATTTTTTTTAATCATCATCAAACAATGTATCTTTTAAAAAGCTTATCTCTCTCTCTCTCTTTCTCTCTCTCTCTCTCTCACACACACACACACACACACACACACACACACAGACACACACAAAAGCTGATCACAAAAATTTCACAATACTCATGAATTAGGAACTCATTTTCCAATGAAAATGCACTTATCCAGGCCACCATATGGGGAAATAACTCATCTATGTGTATAAAGTGTATTTATTTTGAGAGAGAGACAGAGCGAGCTTAAGAGCAGAGGAGGGGCAGAGAGAAAGGGAGAGAGAATCCCAAGCAGGCTCTGTACTGTCAGCGCAGAGCCCAATGTGAGGCTCAAAGCCACAAACCACAAGATGACCTAAGCCAAAGCTAAGAGTTGGATGCTTATCCGGCTGAGCCACCCAGGCACCCCTGGACTGTAGACTTTTACCTTACTTCTGACCATGGATAAATCTAGCTAGACTCCTCCTTGCTCCAAACTACGAGATGACCTGAGCTGAAATCATTTCATTATTTTTAAAAATTTACTGTATTTTTGGGGGTGCCTGGGTGGCTCAGTCAGTTAAGCGTCTGACTCTTGGTTTCAGCTCAGGTTATCTCGTGATTTATGGGTTCGAACCCCACATTGGGCTCTGCACTGACCGTGTGGAGCCTGCTTGGAATTCTCTCTGCCTTTCTCTTTGCCCTTCCCCTGCTTAGGTGCTCCCTCTTGTGTGCGTGCTCTCTCTGTCTCAAAAAAAAAAAAAAAAAAACCTTAAAAAAATAGAAATAAAAAATAAAAATTTGTTTATTGAATATTTGCTCAGCAAAAAAGAGATCTTGTGAATTAGTATCACATGTGCTATGGCTCAGTTTATTTGACTTTGTTGCATAATCTGACATAGGAACTCATTCCTTTTCCTTGTCATGGCACTTTATTGATTTTGGTTCTCTAGACAGCCTCTCTGCTCTCTGTTCTAATAAAGCATGGATCTCAGGATACTCTCCTTGCTTTTGAACCGCTTAAAGACATTTCTGCCCTCCTGCTCTGATTCCACTCAAGAAATCTATTTTAGCTGGATTTCTTGGTGTTTTTGCTGAGATGCTGAATGAACATCTGTGTCTTTTCTCCTGCTAGAGAAGCACAGAGAGTGAAAGTTTTTGAACATTAAATGCCTTGGTGTTTAAAAATTATGAGTACGCCTTGCCCCGGTTGGTGGCTGGGAGGCAGCATTCTCCTTCCATTAATGAGGTGATATCTAGGAGACCAAGCTGGGCAAGCTTGATGAGGTGATGTTTCTTACCCTCCAAACTAGAGAATCCAAGGAAGGAGTTGGAGAAAGGAATTTTTAAATATATATAGCATCCTGGGCAACCCCCCCGAGTAACCTGTACAAGAAATTAAAATCCTGCCTAGGTTTTCAGGTTGGCCTCTGAATAGCACAGAAATAAAGCATAGCAGAGTTTTTCAAGGCCTGTGAGAACCAAATTGTCATTCGAAACATAGCCCGCAAAAGTATGCCATGACCTGAGGATAAATCTAAACTGCTTCCTAAAGTATAAGCTGTAAGTAGGATCCAGATACTCAGAACATAATACCCACATGTCCAGGATACAATCATAAATCACTTGTCATACAAAGAACCAGGAAAATCTCAAGTTAAAAAATGCAATTAACACGGCACAAGTGAATTGCTCTCTCTAATCAAGTGTCTGTTCAAATATCTCAAAGAAGCCTTCCCTATTGCAGTAGGGAAAAGAGATCAGACTCATCCCCAAATATAACAAGGACAAGTGGAGCCTCATAGCCATGTGAGGGGATCAGTAGACGGAAAGTTACTAACAGAGTAGGAGGATTTTTTTGTAAAGATTTTATTATTTTTTTTTTAATTTTTTTTTTCAACGTTTATTTATTTTTGGGACAGAGAGAGACAGAGCATGAACGGGCGAGGGGCAGAGAGAGAGGGGGACACAGAATCGGAAACAGGCTCCAGGCTCTGAGCCATCAGCCCAGAGCCCGACGCGGGGCTCGAACTCACGGACCGCGAGATCGTGACCTGGCTGAAGTCGGACGCTTAACTGACTGCGCCACCCAGGCGCCCCAAGATTTTATTTTTAAGTAATGTCTACACCCAATGTGGTGCTTGATCTTACAAGAGTCACATACGCAGGGTGCCTGGGTGGCTCAGTCGGTTGAGTGTCCAACGTCGGCTTAGGTCATGATCTCATTCAAGCCCTGTGTGGGGCTTTGTGCTGACAGCACGGAGCCTGGAGTCTGCTTTGGATTCTGTGTCTCTCTCTGCCCCTCCCCCATTTGTGCTCGCGCGCTCTCTCTCTCTCTCTCTCTCAAAAATAAACAAACTTTAAAAAACAGATTCCCTCTCTCCCCAAATTAAAAAAAAAAGAAAGAAAGAAAGAGTCACATACTCTACTGACCGAGCCAGCCAGGTGCCCTAAGGGTAGGAGAATTCTTTAATTAATTAATTAAATTTAATTTTTAAAAATTCGTGCTCGCTTCGGCAGCACATATACTAAAATAATTTTTAAAAATTTATTTATTTATTTTCAGAGAGAGAGCACACAGAAGAGCGAGTGGGGGAGAGGCAGAGAGAGAGAGAAAGAGAGGGGGAGAGAGAATCCCAAGCAGGCTCTGCATTGTCTGCACAGAACCCGACACAGGGCTCAGTCCCACAAACCATGAGATCATGGCCTGAACCAAAATCTAGTCAGAAGCTCAACAGACTGAGCCACCCAGGTGTCCCAGGGTAGGAGAATTCTTGCTGGAGATAGGCCAAGGATTTATACGTCAAAGGTAGGGGATGAGGAACTTGCTCAGATATCAAGGGTGGGGGATTTTCTCTGAACTGTTTTAGCAGGATTCTGGTTTTGTTATCAGGGTAATGTTGGCTTTGTAAAATGAGTTGGAGAAAGTGTTCCCTCCTCTTGCATTACTTTGGAAGCGTTCGAGAAGAATTGGTATTAATTCTTTAAACGTTCGGTAGAAATCGCCAGGAAAGCCATCTGGTTCTGGGCTTTTGTTTCTTGACAGGTTTTTAATTACTGATTCAATCTCCTTAGTAGTAATCAGTATGTTCAGATTTTTTGTTTCTTCATGAGTTAGTCTTGGTAGATTGCATGTTTCTATGAATTTATCCATTTCTAGGTTATCCAATTTGTTGGTATATAATTACCCATTGTAACCTCCTCTGGTTTTTTGTATTTCTGTGGCACCAGATGCAGCGTCTCTTTCATTTATGATTTTATTTATTTGAGTCCTCTCTCTTTTTTTCTTGGTGGGTATAGCTAAATGTTTGTCAATTTTGTTTATCTTCTAAAAAACTAGCTCTTTGGGGCGCCTGGGTGGCTCAGTCGGTTGAGCGTCTGACTTCGGCTCAGGTCATGATCTCACAGTCTGTGAGTTCGAGCCCCGCATCAGGCTCTGTGCTGATGGCTCAGAGCCTGGAGCCTGCTTCAGATTCTGTGTCTCCCTCTCTCTCTGCCCCTCCTCTGCTCATGCTCTGTCTCTCTCTGTCTCAAAAAGAAATAAAAACATTAAGAAAAAAAATTTTTTTAATAAAATGAAAAAATAAAAAACTAGCTCTTTGTTTCATTGATTTTTTTTTCTATCATATGTTTAGTCTCTATATCATTTGTTTCCATCCTGATCTTTGTTATTTCCTTCCTTCTACTAACTTTGGCTCCATTCACTCTTCTTTTTCTTGAGGTATAAAGTTAGGTTGTTGATTTCAGCTCTTTCTTGCTTTTTGATGTAGGCGTTTATTCCTCTGAACTTTTCTCTTAGAACTGCTTTTGCTGTATCCAATAAGTTTTGGTATGTTGTGTTTCCATTTTCATTTGTCTTAATATATTTTTGATTTGGGGCGCCTGGGTGGCGCAGTCGGTTAAGCGTCCGACTTCAGCCAGGTCACGATCTCGCGGTCCGGGAGTTTGAGCCCCGCGTCGGGCTCTGGGCTGATGGCTCAGAGCCAGGAGCCTGTTTGCGATTCTGTGTCTCCCTCTCTCTCTGCCCCTCCCCCGTTCATGCTCTGTCTCTCTCTGTCCCAAAAATAAATAAACGTTGAAAAAAAAATTAAAAAAAAAAAAAGAAAAAAAATATATTTTTGATTTATCTTGATTTCTTTGAATCAAAGAAGATTGGTTGTTCGATAGCATGTTGTTTAATCTCCATGTGTTTGTGAATTTTCCAGTTTTCTTCTTGTAATTGATTTCTAGTTTCACACTGATAGGGTCAGAAAGATGGTTGATATAATTTCAATCTTCTTAAATTTATTAAGACTTGTTTTGTGGCCTAACATATGATCTATCCTGGAGAATGTTCCATGTCTGCTTGGAAAGAATGTGTACTCTGTTGTTTTTGGATGGATTTGTCTGTATATGTCTATTAAGTCCATCTGGCCTAATATGTCGTTCAAAGCCACTGTTTTCCTTAGTGATTTTCTGTCTGGATGATCTATCCATTGATGAAAGTTGGGTTTTAAAATCCCCTACTATTATTATATTGCTCTCTATTTCTCCCTTGAGGTCTGTTAATATTAACTTTATATACTTAGGTGCTGTTATGTTGGGTATATCAGCCATTATTTCTTTAAACAAGTTTTCTGCCCCTTTCTCCCTCTCTTCTCCTTCTGGACTCCAGTGGTGTGTATAGTATTTCTCTTTGTGGTATTTATAACCCCCATAGACTTTCTTCTTCAATTTTCATTCTTTCTTATTTTTGCTCCTCTGATTGGATAAGTTCAATTGATCTGTCTTCTAGCTCAATGATTCTTCTGCTTGTTCATGTCCGTTGTTGAGGCTCTCTTTCAAATTCTTTAGTCCAGTCATGGTATTCTTCAGTTCCTAAATTTGTTTCCTTTTTTATGTTTTCTCTTCGTTGAACATCTCATTTTACTCCTGCACTCTTTCCCTGATATCATCAAATTGTTCATTTGTGTTCTCTTGTACCTCTTTGAGCATCTTTAGAACAATTACTTTGAATTATTTGCAGAGAAATTGCTGGACCTTCATTTGTTGTATGCGGTGGGTGTTAGTTACTGGAGGTTTACTCTGGTCCTTTGGTGGAGACATGTTTCCCTGATCCTTTGTCATCCCCGTAGCTTTGTATAGGTGTCTCTGCATTTGAGCAAGCAGTTACGTCTTTCAGACTTTATGGACTGATTCTTATAAGTGAAGTCTTTTGCCTTTGGGCAGGGTATGCGGGAATACGCTGTGTGATCCCTGGTCTGGTGGTGTGGGGCACCTAGTGCAGGGGCATGTGCGGCACTGGGTCTAATCGGGGATGATGTCTCCTTGGCTTAGGATGCTGTGGCACATAGCATCAACAACTGTATGGTCCTTTGCGAGCACCATGGGGTCAGCAGTGGCTGGAAGCGCCAATTCTGGTAGCCAGGGACCAGGGCAGGAAGGATTCAGTGGTGGCCGGATGCAGTGGTGTGTGCACATTGAGCTGCAGGGGCCAGCTGCAAATGCCTATGTAGCAGCAGGGTCCAGCTGCAGACACCCACATAGTAGTGATAGGGGTCAGGGCAGGCAGCAAGGACCATGGCCAACTACGGGCTCACTGGCAGCTGTGGAGGCCCTGGATTTGGCATGTTCTCCTATTGTTGCATTCTTTCCCCTGGCCATGCAGAGAGCATTGGAGGCTAGTGATGGGGTTGGGCTGGATGTATGCAGGTGCGTAGCTGTAGGGTTTGGGGGAGGGACTCAGGCGACTGGCATCTGGAATGCAAAAAATAGTTGGCAAAATACCTTCAGGGTATCTGTGGTGTCTGTGCTGGTTGTTGGCTTCATCAGCGATGAAATCTGCTGAGTTTGTCTGCGTTGCAGTTCTCTGTACCGCAGTGGCTATTTGAAGATAAATGTGTGCCTCATGGCTTGACCCGAAGTCCACCTCATGTCTTGTCCCAGATGACGCTTTTAAGAGTCCCTTATCATCCGCACAGTTAGAGAAGCAGATATGATAATGGGACATGATCTGAGAATACCTGAGAACTTGGATAAATATGGATAGTAGTTTCACTGGTTACTTGGAAACAGGAAAACAAAGAAGGTGTTAAGCCGATGAATGTCAATTATAGGAAAGCAGACAAAAGTACCATATAGTTTACATTTTCCTCATCAGTGGGGGGGGGGGGGGGGGGGGGGGGAGAAACAACCCAGGCCTTCCTAGTTGGATCGCCAGCAAAGGTGATGACATTGAAAAGCGACCCCAGACACCCAGGTAATTCACATTCCTTTCTTGCCAGCTGATAATACTCATGTCATGTCTCCCCTGGGACCCAGAAGCAGAGTGTTTTCATTTTACAACCCCATGTGTGATGTTGTGCACTGGCTACTTCCCAGAATTCTGCAACCGGAAGCTGCATGGAATCCTGCTGCCAGAAGGCTGTCCATTCAATCTAGCAAACACTTCAGAGTCTGGAAGATCACATACAGTGTTATGGTGACCAAGGAAAGATGTTTACTGTCACCCCACAAGGATGAAAGAACTAAGGACTTTGGAGACCTGTCAGGAAGGGTTGATAATGATTGCATGTGAAGCTTCCCATTAAAGGTAAGCTGGCAGGGGCGCCTGGGTGGCGCAGTCGGTTAAGCGTCCGACTTCAGCCAGGTCACGATCTCGCGGTCCGTGAGTTCGAGCCCCGCGTCGGGCTCTGGGCTGATGGCTCGGAGCCTGGAGCCTGTTTCCGATTCTGTGTCTCCCTCTCTCTCTGCCCCTCGCCCGTTCATGCTCTGTCTCTCTCTGTCCCAAAAATAAATAAAAGTTGAAAAAAAAAAATTTAAAGGTAAGCTGGCAGAAGTTGCAGTGGTGTCCCAAGAAGATGGGTGAATCCCTTGTTGATTTCACCAGTGATTAGTAGATGTTTTCTCTATGGTCCTCTGTGTTTGTGGGCCTGGATCTAAGGGCAGATCAAATTCACCCTCTGGTCCTAACCACCTTTGTCTTGGCTCTTTGCTGATTCTTTATTTTGTTTTTTGTTTTTTTAAGACTTATTTTACTTTTAGAGAGAAAGAGAGTGTGAGTGACAGAGAGAAGCAGAGGAAGAGGAGAGATCTTAAGCAGGCTCTGTGCTCAGTGTGGATCCCAATGCAGGACTCTATCCCATGACTCTGGGACCTGAGCAGAAATCAAGAGTTGGATGCTCAACCAACTGAGCCACCAGGAGTCCTGGCTCTTTGCTGATTCTTAAAATTCATATTAAGGAAAGTGCTATAGTAGGGCAAGGGCAGACTATTACTCAAATATTAGCTGCAACTACTCAGTTTTGGTAAACTCCAGAGAAGATAAAGAAAACATGAAGAAATTTTAAAAAGTACTGTGTCAGTTGCTCAGTTAGAACTATCTTCTAAAGGGAATACCCCCTACTCTAGAAAACCTATGAAAGGGACAAAAGAAGAAGGGAAACTGTATGTCAATATTGCCAGAAATCAAGACATTAAAGGGGGGATTATAGAAAGACACTCTAAAAGATGCAGGAATTACATAAATAAGAAAGCTCAGAAAGCTAGGAAATCATTGACAAATAGCTTAAAAATTTGACCGATTTAGGGAATCCTAAGTTGGGAATTGGTGTTACTGGTGCTTCTTATTTTGCAATTTTGTCAGGAATTTCTCACATTCCATTTGGTGATAGATCAATGTAGGGTGTTGGTATCTTGGATCAGCCTTTTTGCTTTTACCTTCTCTCCCTTGTTCCATTTCATCCATGTTCCCATATTGACAGATCCTCTGACTGAAGAACATGTTTCCTCGCTTTCTCTTGGTTCTTCTGTACATCTGTTGTGTGTCCAGCCGTGCACCTTAAAGACTACCATATTCTGTACTCCAAATGGAGTTTCCGTGGAGCTCCTCTGAAGGTAGTATCAGAATTGGTTACTACGTGTCCACCAAAAGAAAGGAAATATGGTAGAATGGCGGTCTCACAACATCATAGGAAAGCACCCTAAGTTGAAGCAAATCAATGCATTATTTTGGGCCCTGGGAAATAATGGTACTTGTTATATGCAAAATATAGAGCCCATAAAAATATTTTACCAAAGGGATAAACCACGGCCATGTGTAAAACAATCTCCATTGTCAAGAGCTCAATTAGAAGGAGTGAAACTAACTATAAAAGAATTAGAATAAAAGAAGAGATAATTTTCAAAAGGCGCTTACCATGTAATACCCTCATACTTCCAATAAAGAAGGAAGTGAAATTTGATAAAGATGGTTGCCCACTATATAGATTTGTACAAGATCTTAAAGAACTAAGAAAAATTTGGTGTTCCATCAATCCATGCAACTACTCTGACTTTGGTAACTTTGTATGCCACGTTTTTCTCTGTGATTGATTTATCCTCTGCATATCTGGTAACGATAGAGATTATAGTGAGGATTACAACGGTGATCATGATGGGAAAGACAGTGAAGATATTGATGCTGCTACCGCGGGTGATAATAGTAGTGACTATGATGAATATTAACGAACAATCTGACGAGGCTGGTGAGGATGACGGGAGTGATAATGGTGCTGATGAAGGTGATGATAATAATGAATATGATAATGATGGAGATCATCACAATGATAGCGTTGACAATGATAATGCTAATTGTGATAAAGGTGGTGATGATGGTGGCAATATGAAGCTGCTGCTGCTGACAGTGATGATATACGTGAGGATGATGGATAGGATAGTGATGGTAATGGTAGAGAGAAGGGTAAAAAAAGGATGATGGTGGTGATGAAGATGAGGATGATGGTCACGACGATGGTAATTTTAATTGTAATTATAATGACAAGAATGGTCATGGTGAGGATAATGATAGCATTGATGATGATGCTAGTAATAATTAAGACGATGGTGATAATCACGGTGATGATGATGGTGAAGATGGTGGTAGTGATGATGATGATGTAGGGAATACTAGAATGACGATAAAGAAGAAGACGATGATGGCAATGGCGGTAAGAATGAAGATAGCGGGACGGTGATGATGATGGTGATGATGAATGCAAAGCTGCTGAAGACAATGGTAGTGATGAAAATGAGGAGAATCAACGATGAGAATGAGGATGATGCTGTGAAGAAGATGATGGTGACGATGGTAGCGTTGGAGATACTGTGGACAATAATTGTAACAATGACTATGATCACGATGGCCGTGAGGTGGTGATGAAGGTGATGATTGTGATGATAATGTAGATAATGATAGTGATGAAGATGATACTGGAGATAAGTTTACCAATGAAGAGTGTAAATGATGATGGTGATATATTCATGATAAAGATGATGATGGATAGTGGTTTTGGCGGTGAAGATAATCTAATGAAGATGATGGCTATGATGGAGAAGGTAAAGATGGTGATGATGATGAAACGAGTTGATGTCCATGATGGCGATGATGATCATGATAATGGTAAAGCTGACGGTAATGAGGACTTTGGAAATGATGGTGGTAATGATAAAAATGGCGATTATAATGATGATTGTGAGGTTGATGATGACGATGATGATAATCATGACAATTGTGATGATAGCAGCAATGATTGGGATGATCATGGTCATGAGGATAGTGCAAATGATAATTAAGATGATGGTGGTGATGATGAAGATATAAAAGAAGCTGATGATGACGGTGGTGAGATAAAGATAATGATTTTGATTCTACTGATGACGGGGATGAGTGCAAAGGTGATGAAAATGATGGCGATGCTGAATAGGAAGATAATGGTGATGCTAATGGGAGGAATATGAAAATGATTAGAGTGATATGATGGTAACGATGACGATGTTCATCATGCTGGTGATGAGGACAATAATGGTGATGATGAAGATTTCGTGGATGATGATGATGATGGCGATGATAATCGTGATGAGTATGGTGATGATGATGATGACAGTGATGGCGGTAATGTTAATGGTGAGGACGATGGTGATGGTCATACTGATGATTAAGGTGATGGTGATGGTGATGAGGAAGATGATAATGGCAATAATGTTGAAGATGATGATGGCGATGGACCTGGTGATAATCACAGTGACGGAGGGGATGCTGTTGTTGATGATGGTGATTTTGTTGGTGATGATGGTAAGGATGGTGAAGATAAGTGTGAAGATAATGAAGATGACGAGGATGATGGTAAAGATGATGAAATGATGGCAATGTACACATTGGGGGTGATGATAGCCATGACGGTGAGAAATATGGGGAAAATAATGTTGGTGATGATTATAAAGATCATGGTATTGATGACGATGATGATAAGAATCTGATGATGTTGGATCTTATGATCAGTGTGAAGATGGTGACGTGACGACGATGACAATAATGATGATGATGATTTTGATACTATTGGTGGTAATGGTGATAATTATGGAGGTGAAGATAATGCTGATTGTGATAATGATGACTATGCTGGTAATGGTGAGCATGAGGATGGTGGTGGTGATAAATATGAAGATGATGGCAATTGGTAATAATGATGTGGAAAATGGTAATAACACAGATGACGATGATGGTGAAAATGGTATTAACACAGACGATAAACATGGTCATGATGCCAGTGATGATGACGCTGGTGATAATGAGGATGATACAAAGGGTGATTGACGATGGTGGTGATTATAATTATGGTGAAGGTAAAAATAGTGACGGTGCTGATGAAAGTGACAACTGTAGTGGTTTAGGTGACAAAGATGGTTGTGACAGTGTACTAGTTTGTTTGGGCTGCCATAACAAAATCCCACAGACTGGGTGGCTTAAACAACAGAAATTTATTTTCTAACAGTTCTGGACACTGGCCGTCTAAAATCCAAGTTCCGGCAGGGTTGGTTTCTGGTGAGATCTCTCTCCTCACCTTGCAGATGGACACTATGTCCTCACATGACTTTTTCTTTGTGCATGAACAGAGGACAGTGAGCCCTTTTGTCTCTTTCTCTTCTTATAAGGACACAAGACCCATAGGAATAGAGAGCCCTACCTTTATGACCTCATTTAAGGCCCTGTCTCCAACTACAGTCACATTTGGGTTTAGGGCTTCAACCTATGAATTTTGGGGGCATAAATTAGTCCATAACAGAAGCTGACAATGATAATGAAGATGATGGTGAGGGGTGATGATGATGAGGATGACCATGGTTATAATGAAGATGACAATGAAGTTGACGATCATGACAGTGATGGTGAGCATTATGATGTGAATAATGACGGTGAGCTGCTGCTGGTGATAGAGAAGAGGGTTTTGATTATTATGAAGTTTCTTTTGATTATGAAGATGATAGTCATAATTGTGTAGGTGATAGTAATAATGATGAAGATGATGTTAAGGGTGATGATGATGGTGAGGAGGATGATATTGATAGTCATGGTGATAGTGATGATGATGGCAATGGGGAGAGAGAAGGAGGGATGAATAGGTGGAGCATAGGGGACTTTTAGCGCAGTGAAACTATTCCGTATGGTCCTGTAATGGTGGATAATATATTTAAATCTATAGAATGTTTAAGACAAGAGTGAACCCTAATGTAAACTATGAACTTTAGTTAATAATGATGTATCCATATTGCCTCATCATTTATTACAAATTTACTGTATATTGTAAGATATTAATAGTAGGGGAAACTGTGTGTGTGTGTGTGTGTGTGTGTGTGTGTGTGGGTGTGTGTGTGTGTGGGTGTGTGGGTGAGTGGAGGTGTTGGGATATATGAGAACTCTGTACATCCTGCTCAAGTTTTAGACAAACTCACAACTGTTCTAAAAAGTAAAGTGCATTGATTTTTTTTTAAAAAGTCAACCAGCCTAAAAATGAGCCAGCAAGAAAGAACAGATCAACAATAGAAGAGTCAAGGTTAGATTGATATCCAACTTTTCAATAGTATTCTGGACTCAAGAAAGCAATGGAGCTATTAATTTTTAAATATTGAGAAGGGGTGCCTGGGTGGCTCAGTTGGTTAAGCGTCCAACACTTGATTTCAGCTCAGGTCCTGATCTCACAGTTCTTCAGTATGAACCCCATGTCGGGCTCTGTGCTGACAGTGTGAAGTCTGCTTGGGATTCTCTCTCTCCCTCTCTCTCTGCCTCTACCCTGCTCTCTTTCGCTCTGTCAAAATAAATCAGTAAACATTAAAGATAAATAAATAAATATTAAGGAAAATAACTTTGAGCCTAGACTTCTTATCTAGCTAAATTGTTGTTATTCATATATGAGGGAATAATAAAAATATTCTTTGGGATACTAGGCCTTAGGGGGTTTGTTACACAAGAACCCACATTGAAAACTGGAACAGAAGAAGTACTCAAATGAAAATAGGCAATCCAAATGATAGTTCTAGAAACGTAGCAAGTTAGGATGATCAAATTTCTTAACTAACTTTTTGATGCTTTAAAAATAAAATAAAAATGGGGCTCCTGGGTGGCTCAGTTGGTTAAGCGTCCGACTTCGGCTCAGGTCATGATCTTTCCGTTTGTGAGTTCAAGCCCCGCGTCGGGCTCTGTGCTGACAGCTCAGAGCCTGGAGCCAGGTCATGATCTTGTGGTTTGTGAGTTCAAGCCCCGTGTCAGGCTCTGTGCTGACAGCTCAGAGCCTGGAGCCTGCTTCGGATTCTGTGTCTTCCTCTCTCTTTGCCCCTCCCCTGTTCACGCTCTGTCTCTCGATAATAAATAAACGTAAAACAATTTTTTTTTAAATAAAATAAAAATAATTTCGGGACTAAGTAGAAGAAAAAGTGAACACATATTCATAAAAATCCAGACTCATCCCCATTATGTTACTAGGATCTATGATTTTAGTTATGGATTTTTATGATATTAATATCTTGAAGAAATTAAGAAAAGCAAAATATACATGAGTATGATTCTTAAGGGCAAACACCAGAGAACACTAAAAACATCGTAACTTTTAAAACAATAGAGAGAAGATTAAAAAAATTAGAAAAAATCATATAGAGAAGGAAACACTGTCCAATAGAAAGCACTTAGTAGATACAGGAGAAATGAGAAGGAAATCTGTACTTTAATCTAATTCCGGCATTTAATAAAAGCTTATTCATCAGTGTAAATTCATTTAGTCCAACCTTAAGAAAGTCAGATTTCCTCTACTTTCAGATACCAGTTACCAAACATGAAGTTTTCAAGTCCCTAAGATTTTAATATTTTATGAGGCTGCTTCTGCTTAGCTATAAAAAATTAGTGCAAATGTAGCTAGTATCCAAATTATGGTATCCATAATTTGTGTTCTGATCCTTGCTCCAAGCACAGTCTTATGCTCTGGTCATAAAGAAGTAAAGATATATACATATGCTCTGTGTGTGTGTGTGTGTGTGTGTGTGTGTGTGTTTAGTTGCTAAGGATAAATACAAATATTTTTTACTTAAAAACAGCCTGTTAAAAAGAAAAACAAAGGAACCCAAGATGGTCTGTTGGCTACTCTCCTTTTGGTCACTAGAGGGAGATCATGATTCATTTTTACTCGATTGAAAATGCATAATTGCAACTCTTAAGAGAAGTGAACCTGTTTTTTCCATTCTTCCTACTCTGAGCCAATATTTTCTTTCCAGGGAATCACTGTCCTTCTACTTGGTCCAGAGGCTCTGGAAGTCTAGATATGTTTAAGAGGATTAATCTGTGCCCCAGGACATAATGGAAGCTAACAAAGTTTACATATGTTGTTTAGTCACCAGAGATGCTAAATTACTTTGCCGTAGCTAGAGTCATGCTAAGCTTGTGGCAATGAAAATGCTAGCTGGCTGGCTAGCTGAGCCGTAGGCCCCTTCTGCCCCCTCAAACCCCACTGTTATTTCTGTAGCCTGGATTTAGTGAGGCAGCCAGCGGTGAAGGAAAATTTGGTTTTTCCAGTTACTGCCCAAAAAATGCTATTTCAGTTCAACATCTGTCAGAGTTTAGTAGCCTCCTAAAGGCAACGGAGAAGCAACGACTGAATCTTTTTTTTTAAATAAGGATTTTATAATTGTGATATTAGAGGGTGTTATTTGATTATCTGAATGTAGGCATGCCTAGAAAGTAAAGAGCTTAGGAAGGTCCACAAGGAATATTCACGACCTTCAAATTAAGAATATAAATTACAATTCAGTAGGGGGACAGCATTTTTTATCCATAGAACAGGTCTGAGACTCAGAAGTGCAGGGAGCCTTTGATGTTTTTGCCAACAAGACACCTTGGGACACACAAAACAGAAGTTTAGCTACACTTAGGGGAGGCTAGAACCTGAGATACCAGGAATTGGGCAGATACTGGAGGGAAGACCCAGCTTCAAGTGATAAAAATAAGGCTGCCTTGTTTCTAACCTGAGAGGTAGGAAGCCAAAAGGTGGGCTTGTATGAGAGTGGGTGTGGTATTGGCTGGTAGGAGAGTAAGCAGGTTTGTTGGTTTTTTTTAAGACAACATTTGTTGTTGACTGCTTTCTCTGTACCTCAAGTACTAAAAAAACAATCATGTCAATATAGCACCTTCAAAATATTGTTGAGGAAGCATCACTTTTTGGAGAATGCTTTTCTCTTGTTCTTTCCTTAACTAAGCTTCTAGGAGTATGGTGTAGGCAGGCTCAGGGGCGCCTGGCTGGCTGCTTCAGCATCTGACTCATGATTTCCATTCCGGTCATGATCCCAGGGTCGTAGGATCCTGTGTCAGGCTCCGCGCTGAGCCTGGAGCCTGCTTGAGATTCTCTCTCTCTCTCCCTCTGCCCCTTTCCCTGACTAGCACAAGTGCTCGCTCTCTCTCTCTCTCAAAAAGAATAGACAGTGACAGGTTTATAGTCAAGGCAGGCTGTTGACATAGGAAGCGTGGGTTCAGCAAAAGGGGTCCCAAAGGGTGGACCCAAAAAACCCCAACAGGGAATCTAAGAGCAGCTGTTAATAACTGGGGCACAGAGTCAGAGTTAGGATGACTCAATATTTATTTATTGACGAAATCACCTAGCGCTCTTTTTAGCCTTCTTCACAGAATTAGTTCCAAAACCTGTGGGAGAAGCTGCTGGTTAGGGACCGTGGTGATGATCGAGGATGATGAGAGACAGGACCTTATCAACCCCAAATTTCAGACTGGTGTTACTGCCTGTTCGGCCTACTGTGAACCGTCACAGCAGAATGTGGTTGTTCTCAACCCTGGATATACATTAGAATCGCCTCTGGTATTTTTAAAAATATCACCATTCTGGAAAACTTCTTTTTTTTTAATTTGAGAGAGAGAGAGAGAGAGAGAGAGAGAGAGAGAGAGAGAGAGAAAGACAGCACACAAGCAGGGGAGAGAGAGAGAAAGAGAGAGAGAATCTCGAGCAGGCTCTCCATTGTCAGCACAGGGCCTGACACGGGGCTTGATCCTACGGCCCTGGGATCGTGACCTGAGCCAAAATTGATCCCATGACCCTGGGATCATGTCCCGAGTCAACAGCAAGAGTCAGCCGCTCAACGGGCCGAGACGCCCAGGTGCCCCTCTGGAAAAACTCTTTAGCAATCTATATAAAGTTGAATATACACATACACTGCAATCTCACCCCTAGATATAAAGCAGTGTTTCCCATCCTTTTTCCATGATCACCCCCCAGGAGCCTTTTCAGACGTTTTGTTCCTTATCAGGCCCTCCCCGCCATGGAACTTGAATACTTTCAGAATACTATGTTATTCTTCCCTGCCCCCACTCCTTCTCATTCTCCATCTCATTGCCATCCTGTTTTCTAACGTCCACCCCGTGATGAAAGCAGGAAAGGACTAATACCAAGTACGAATATCAAGCTTGTAAGATATAGGTCAGAAGTACTCATCCGTAGTAGCTTATCTTCTCCTGCTCCTTCAAGTTAGACCAAGCAACCTCTGCCCTCTAGACTCTCTCCGTGGACTCAGAGTACGTAGTCTTGTTTCTTGGAACATTTGGCATTGTTTTAGTTTGCATTTAAACTGTTTTGTTAAACAGCACTCCCATGATCTGATAAGTTGGAACTTATCTTAGTATTATTTCTACTTCTGGGAATGGGATTTCTGTCTTTTCCCAGAGCTAGAGACAATATAATCTCAGACTTGAAATTGTCCTCAAGATCACCTACTCTAACTTCCCCATGTGGTGTCTGAAATCCCACTGCAATATTCCTGCTAAGGAGTTATTGAGTTTCTGCTGGAATGCCTTTGGTGATAGGCAGTTTGCTATCTCCCAGAGGCGGTCCACGCCATTTTTTGTCTGGCTCTGACCGTTGGAAATGATTTGATGGTCTCCGAGGGCCTTCCTGCTCGAGGATTCTGCGGTTACGATAGTTTTATTATTCTCTGAGGCAGTGCTACTTAAAGCGTGGCCTGTGGACCCCCTCCACGTGGAAGGTGGGGCAGATGAAGATTCCTAAGCTTCCCCCTCAAGGTCGAGAGGCTACCGGTCATTACTGCCCTTCTCCATATTTCTATAGGGTATGGATGGTGATACCGCCTTTCCTTTGAATTGGTCTTGGTGTTGAACTGTCCAGTCTCACCTGGATGTACGTGAAAGCAGGAATGCAGGGGACACGGTGTGATTTGCTCTAAGCTCAGAGCCTCTAAGGTGGCCATGCCCCTTCCTTTGTTCTAGGAGTGATATACTGCCCTACATTATTTGGTGACTGTGTTCAATGCCAAGCCCCAATTTTCTTTGCTCTGGCCCTACTCATCTCAGAGTGCTTCTAGCCTTCCTCCCCGAGATATTAGGAAGGCAGCATAAGCTCTCAGTGCCTCTGTGGAAATTCTTGATTTAATAACTGACTAGGGAGACATGGCTCTTTTAACTAAGGATTTATATGATTATTCAAGCTCTGCGTGTTTTGTAGCACAAAAATGAACCAAGGGTTAAATTATATAACCATTCGCTTTGGCTCCATTCAAATATATGCTGTTCCAGGTAATCTATGCTGTGAGATACCAGTGACTCTTGGGAGCCAACATTTATTTATTTTTTTTTTTAATTTTTTTTTTAACGTTTATTTATTTTTGAGACAGAGAGAGACAGAGCATGAACGGGGGAGGGTCAGAGAGAGGGAGACACAGAATCCGAAACAGGCTCCAGGCTCTGAGCCGTCAGCCCAGAGCCCGACGCGGGGCTCGAACTCACAGACCGCGAGATCGTGACCTGAGCCTAAGTCGGCCGCTCAACCGACTGAGCCACCCAGGCGCCCCGGGAGCCAACATTTATAAAGAGTTACTAACTTACTCATAGATAGTTTTCCAATAGTTTAAGTTTCCTTACCCAACAGAGCATCTTATTATCAAAATAAAACACTGGTGAGGACTGGGTATTTTCCCAGGGACTTCTTAAAGGAATATAGAAATGATAAAATATTTGTTCCTCAACTGAAATTGGTCATCTGCATGTAGGAGATAGCTTGTCACGTCGCAGCCCCAATGCCACATGTGCCCGGTGACGGCATTAATAAATAATCTGTCAGCAGCAGCGGGTAGAATAGATGCCATGGCTGTGTGGCCGTCGTCCTATTCATGTTAATTTGCCGGTTGGAAAGGCAGGAAGGTGCTGATAAAGTCCCGAACCAGACCTAGTGGTTGACATGAAACAGCTCAGGACAATCCCTTTCCTATGCCTTTCCTCCACTGACATAGCCCGGCCAGTATACAGACATAGTTACAGGAACTGGGTCTTTGAGAAGCACTTCTCTCTGCTTAGGTAAACTTGGGGGTGAGATGATTTGGGCAGCCACTTTAGTTACTGCAGCCTAAAGGGAGACATGTGATTTTTATTACATGGAAAAACATAAAATGGAAGATTTTCAGAACGGATTTTTCTGTTCAGATTTAAATTTCTCACATCAATCAAATTGTTAAACAGGGAACACATTCTGAGAATTTAGTTAGTATTAAGATTTGAGCTCTCTAGCTTGAGCAAATCACAGAAAATCTAATTAGCAAGCTGGGTGATTTGGTCGTGGCCTAAATTTAATGTGAAAAGCATCGAGCTTTAATAGACAGCATGTTTCAGTTTGAATGATCTAGATCTATATATTTTCAGGAACATCTGAGAGGATATTTAAGATACTTGTAAAAAAAAAAGAGTTTATTTCCCTATGGCTTCGATGTAATTGATTGCCTTTGTGAAGAGATGGGCGATACTTGAGAGTTTTGAAGACTTGTGTCATATCTCAGCAGAGATTAATTCAAAAGTTTTGAGAAAGAGATTTGCAAACGCAAAAAGAGATTTCATGATTACTAGAGTAATTAATCTGATCTGTTTAACAAGATCATTTAGGGGCACTTGGCTGACTCAGTTGAGCATCTGGCTATTGATTTCTGCTCAGGGTATGATCCCAGGGTCATGGGATCGAGCCCCTGCTTAAGATTCTCTCTCTCTCTCTCTCTCTGCCCCTCTCTCCTGCTGGAACTCTCATTCTCTCTCTCTAAAAAAAAATAAATAAATAAGTAAAATCATTTAAACTATTAATGCAAAGATATGCCAGCCAAGATTTTTTGCTCAGATGCAACCCTTAAAATCTTGAGGGCATTAAGTAATCCGGAGTAAAAGAACATCAACATCGTGTGGTCTAACCAAAGGTTGTAAAGTGGAGTTAAGTGGAAGAACATACTGGCTTTAAAAAGTACTGGCAAAAGTGTTAATGAGATTTATGGAAATAGTAGATGTGACTATTTGCGCAACAGGATTCCTAACTTCTTGTGTTTGTTGCTGCTGCTGTTGTTGTTGGTGTTGGTGGTGGTGGTGGTGGTGTTTATTTTATTTTATTTTATTTTTTTTACCAGAGAGCAACACCTTCTAAAAATACTTGTGTTGCACTTAAAACCATATACATAAGTGGAGGAAGGGACCACATCCAAGGTGATGCAGAAATGATTGGCCAAAATACTTTGAAGGGTTGGGTCACTAGACTGGTGATGCGTACCTTGCGTCCACCGTGGGCTGACGAGGCTCACTTGTGTTACAAGAGATAGCTCAGAGGAATAGTCCGGGGCCCTTTTATAACGGCCCCGTACTGGCTGCCTGATAGTGCTAAGATCCCTCCCTAGACGGACACCACAGTCTCGTCCTCTGGAGGGCCTGTAGCATAATTGGACGGGACACTCCAGCCTTGGAACAGGAAGGAAGGGAGCAGAGTGTACCGTCTGATCCATTCATTGAGAAAGAACGAGAGGGCTGAATCAGGCTATTCATTGGCAAGAAGGTGTTGATGTTGGAGTTGGTGTCGGGGGTGGGGGGGGCGTGCTTATAGTAAAGGGAGCAAAAGCACAACTCTTTAAATTTGTTCTGGGCGCAAAAGGAGGCTTTGAGTGAGGTTAGAAGCAATTCTGATCCACAAAGCCTGTGATTTAACAATTATTTTGCTCCGCTGGGAAAATGTTCTCCCCTTGCGCATGGGGAGCCTGGTTGGCTCATTCTATTCAAGCAGCGGGTTGTGAACAGCAGTGAATATGAGTGAGATGAGGCCAGGCAGGCAGAGCTGTGGCCAAAGAGTCCCAGAGGCCTAGTGGCTGGGGTACAGTTTGCACAGATGTTCTTTGTAAGACAGTAGAGGTTTGGGAAGTAAACAGAGAACTCCTCCTCAGTGACATAATGTAGCCCTACTCACCCTACAGGACGTACCAGCATCTAACCAGGCAGCATCTCAATTATGCAAAGTACAGTCTAACTTACTCATGAAAAAGTAACACACAGGTGACCAGAGGTATGAGTTCTTTTTTTTTCTTTTTCTCTTTTTTATTAACGTTTATTTATTTTTGAGGCAGACAGAGACAGAGCATGAACGGGGGAGGATCAGAGAGAGAGGGAGACATAGAATCCGAAACAGGCTCCAGCCTCCGAGCTGTCAGCACAAAGCCGGGCACGGGGCTCGAACTCAGGGACCTCGAGATCGTGATCCGAGCCGAAGTCGGACGCTTAACCGACTGAGCCACCCACGCGCCCCTAGAGGTATGAATTCTTACAAATCCTTGATTACTTCCCACAAATACATAACTGAAATAAAAGCCTCTAATTAAAATATAAATTGGGGGATGCCTGGGTGGCTCAGTTGGTTAAGCGTCCAGCTCATGATTTCAGCTCAGGTCACGATCTCATGGTTTGTGGGTTTGAGGCCCGCATCGGGCTCTGTGCTGACAGTGTGGAGCCTGCTTGGGATTCTTTCTCTCCCACTCTCTCTGACTGTCACCTGCTCATGCTCTCTCTCTCTCAAAAAACAAAACAAAACAAAACAAAAAACTAGGGGTGCTTGCGTGGCTCAGCCCGTTGAGTATCCAACTTCAGCCCAGGTCAGGATCTAGTGGTTTGTGGGTTTGAGCCCCACATCGAGCTCTGTGCTGACCGCTCAGAGCCTGGAGCCTGTTTCAGATTCTGTGTCTCCCTCTCTCTCTGCCCCTCCCCTGCTTGCGCTCTCTATCAAAAAATAAATAAACATTAAAAAAAACCCACTTAAAAACAGACAAATTGTAAGTTAGTGTAAAAAGGAAATCATAGCAACATGGATTTTTTTAATCTCTCTCTTCTATTCCCTAATTAACTTTCTGTTCGTTTGCTCCTTCATGTTTTTAATTTATCAAATATTAATTTAGCATGTACTATGTACTAAATAATATGCCAGGCAATAGAGATACAGAAATAATAAATAAATAAATAAATAAATAAATAAATAAATAAATAGAAATAATCAATCAATCCCTGCTTTGGGGACTTTACTGCCTTATAGAAAAACCATATGAGTAAATAGATATGCATAAGTCAATGGGATGAGGTGCTATGATAACGATACACATTGAATACTGGGGGTGCAGAAAAGGAGTATGCAGGGGAGGAAAAGTAATTTTCCTTTTCCCTTTCTAGGTTCTTGGCTGAGACCCTTCTGTAATAAAAAGATTAACAGGAAAAAACCAAACAAGTTCAATGACATGTGTACCTCTTGTGTACATGGGACATACCCAGGAAAACTGAGTCACTCCCCCAAATGGCCCAAGCCCTCACCTTATACACCATTTCCAGCTAAAGACAATTGAAAGTGGTTGGGGGCGGGGAGCCAGTTATGAGAGGTTTCCAGGAAAAGCACAGTAAACAAGGGTATACTTGTTATGCAGATTTAGATTGTCGTCTTCTCCATTGATGAGTTTCTAGGGATGTAGAGTCATCCTTTCCTTTCTGCTACAGTCAGGAAGACACCCTTACAAATGGAAATCTCCCTTGCAAATGTTAATTTCTCTTACAAAATGGTAACTTCTACTCAGTTTTCAGAGCTTTTGCTGTGTCTGCTGTGGCTTAGAAGTAATCAGCCTCAAATAATCCTCATGCCAGAGAGACATTTTGGGGTGTCAAATTCTCCTGTTCAAGAGTCAGGAAAAGCTTCCCTGGGAAATTTATGTGCGAGTTAAGTCTTGTAGGCAGCGGAAACAGCAGGGATAAAAGTACAGATATGAAACAGTGTAATATGGTCAGGAAAGTGCAAGCAGTTCAGTGAGGCCGATGCCTAGAGGGTACAATGGAGGAGAGGCCGGAAATGAGACTAGCAAGGTTGATAAGGATTGGTTCAGGCAGGGCCTGTGCTCTAAGTTAGTGCTTTCCCTTTATTCTGAAATCTATGGGGAGTCATTGAAGGGAAGTGAGTTGATCAGATTTATATTTCAGCCATTTCGAATAGGAGCTCTGTGGGAGAACGGATTCCCCAGGGCCAAACTATGATCCAGTGTCACAGGGTGATCTTGTTTTTCTTATTGCCAGGGTAGTGTCTTCAGTGTTTCTCTTTTGCACTGCTTACATTCAAAATCTGTAATTTTAGGGGGCGCCTGGGTGGCTTAGTCGGTTAAGCGTCTGGCTCTTGGTTCCGGCTCAGGACATGATCTTATGGTTCATGGGTTCGAGCCCCACGTCGGGCTCTGCGCTGGGAGTGCAGAGCCTGCTTGGGATTTTCTCTCTCTCCCTCTCTCTCTGGCCCTCCCCTGCTTGTGCTCTCTCCCTCTCTCTCTCTCTGCCCCTCCCCCGCTCGCATGCTCTGTCTCTCTCTCTCTCTCCCAAAATAAATAAACTTAAAAAATATTAAAATCTGTAATTATAGGATTTGGGTGAGGAAGAGAGGGATGGGCCTTCCAAAAGACTCCTAAATCTCTGGCTTGAGAGACTGGGTAGATACTGATGGCACGAATGGAGAGGGAAAGCAGGAGCGAGAGGGTTTCGAGCTTGAGAGAAATGGCTGGACTGGATGCCACAGGTGACAGGTACTAGTTGAGTTGAAGTTTTATGTAAGTGCATGGGATCGCAAGGGAGAGTCTATACTATGGGGAGAACATAGAGCTGAGGTCCGAGTCCTGGGTAAAGACAACATTTAGTTGATAAGCAAAAGCTGTGCTTTCAAAAGCGTTATAGGACACAGCCGTACAGGTAGGAGCAAAACCATGGATGCCAAGGGGAGAGAGTTTGGAGACAGAGGGAATAGTCTATGCTGAGCAAATGCTGCAGACATCAAACAAAATAAGGGCAAAAAAAAAAAAAATACTGGATTTGGGGGCACTTGGGTGGCTCACTCAGGTAAGCATCTGACTGTTGATTTCGGCTCAGGTCACCGCCTCACGGTTCGTGGTTCGTGCCCCACATCGGGCTCTTGGTGTGGAACCTCCTTGGGATTCTCTCTCTCTCTCTCTCTCTCTCTCTCTCCGTCTGCTCCCCTCAAAAGATAGAAATAAATGTAAAAAAATTCTTCCTGGATTTGGAAGTATGGAGGTTATTGGTGACCTTTTAAAAAGTTTCAATGAAGAGGTAATGATATAAGCCCAAATATCAGTAGATGGAGGAGTAAATGAATGGAAGGCAAGGAAGTAGAGACTGCCCTTTAAGAAATTTGGTGGGAAAAGAGTGGCAGTAAATAGGATTGCAGCCAGAAAAGTGGTTGAGACGAAGGGAAAATTGTTTTTAGATGGAAAACACTTGAGCACATTCTTATTTTGAGAGAAAAGAATAAGTAGGCACAGAGAATTATCAAAGATAAAAGAGAGGGGTACATGGGTGTCTCAGTCAGTTGAGTGTCCGACTTCAGCTCAGGTCATGATCTCCTGGTTCTGAGTTTGAGCCCCATATTGGGCTCACTGCTGTCAGTGCAGAGCCTGCTTTGGATCCTCTGCCCCCTGGCCCCCCTCCCGGCCTCTCTCCCACTCATGCTCTCTGTCTTAAAAATAAAACATTTAAAAACAGACCAGAGAGAGAAGGGGTACAGCGACGGAATAAAGTCAGGCCTCAGCAATAGGGGAACGGGCTAATGTCAAGGAGACGGGCATTCAGGTGGGAAAAACCAGTCTCAAATGGAAGAGGAACATTTGTCCCACTGAGGCATGAGGTCAGAGTGCACAGAAATTCAAGCAATTTTGTAGGTGACGGAGGAGCGAGCTGAGGAAACTCTCATCTGACGGCGTTGATTTTCTCAGAGTGGAAAGCAAAAGTTGCTTCTGAAAGTGAGGCAAGAGGAAGTAGACTTTATGGTTTGAGGATGGATTTGGGGATGTGGCCTGATGAGCAAGGTTGAGGGACTGACAAAGGAACAAAATAACTATGAAAATACGTTCAAGAGAGGCAGTGGCACCGATGGGCCATGAGAACAAAATAGACCAGAAAGGGACCGATAGATTGGGGATATACGGGAAAAGGAAAGGGACGAAACATCTGGTTGGGAAGTAATGGGAGATTTATGGGAAGTAATGTAGGTTTCTTATGGAAGTAATGGTAGATTTCACATTTTTTTTTAAATATTTATTTATTTTTGAGAGAGACAGAGACAGAATGCGAGTGGGTTAGGGGCAGAGAGAGAGGGAGACACAGAATCCGAAGCAGGCTCCAGGCTCTGAGCCGTCAGCCCAGAGCCTGATGTGGGGCTCGAACTCACGAGCTGTGAGATCATGACCTGAGCCGAAGTCGGCCGCTCAACCGACTGAGCCACCCAGGCGCCCCAGTAATGGTAGATTTCTTGGAAGCAAAGGTAGAAACATCTGTACTGGTATGAGGTTATGGTAAAACAAAACGAAACACAAAAACAAAAAACTAGACTATTGGCATTGAAATCTTACTGTATTTTTTAAAATGTAATCTCTACCCCCAATGCGGGGCTCAAACTCACAACCCCTGGGTCAAGAGTTGCAGTGCTCTCCCTGAGCATGTGGCTGAGCCAGTGAGGCGCGCCCCCCCCCTCCAGTTTCTGAAGGTAGAATATTTCTGTTGCTGAAGAGTGGGTGGCCGAAGTAGAGGTGAGGCGTCTTGCCGCTGAGCAAGTCCAGCAGCTGTGAGGCCAAGGAGTTAAAGTCATTCTGGTTTGATGACAGAATTGAAGTCGAAAAGGAAACCCTGAACCTTAAAGTCCTCATTAACATGGAGGAGCTTGATCAAGCAAAGGTAATACAGAGGAACAGGTAAGGGGTCACAAACACTTATCCTTCGGAGGCCAGATCGGCAACGCCCACCAGTGAAAGAAAGCAAATTTAAGAGAGGGCATCTCATCTATAAGGAACAGCCCCTACTCGGCTCCGGTGACAGTTGCCATTTGGAAAGATAGGCCTAAAATTGCTAGAAAGGTCCATTTTGCAAAGACACCTCAAATGCTTTTATGAAAAACGTGAAACCTCTCATTTTCCGATATTGGCAAACTAGTTTTTTAAAAAATACCGTGAGGGGCCAAAGCATATCTTCAGCGTGAACCCAGCCTAAGAAGAGCTGGCAGCACGTACCTCTAGGGTAGAAAATAGTCTGCCCGGAGGACCGGAGACTCAAAGCGGAGCAGACTTGGAAACAATGGTGAATATCTCCTCCCCTCTCCCTAGGCCGGGGTGGGGGGTGGGGAGTGGGGGGTGGGGGGTGGGGTGGGGTGGCTATTACTAATTTGATCGGGTATACGACAGGGTTTCAGGAAGCAGCTCCGAATCTGTTCTATTTGGCCTGCAAGATAAAACCTAATTAGCCATCACATTTGTATCATTTTCAAGAAAGTTTCTGGGTCTTTGAACTTGCTTTGGTCTTTGTGAACAGAACGGGCATGCTGGAATGTTCCCATCCCATCCTGCCCTCCCAGGATTTTCAGGTGGACTTTCTTGTTGAATGTACGCTTTGTATGTTTTCAGAAACCTCTTCACACCAGTAACTGTGTTTTCAAAATTTCCAGTAATGCGCTCAGAGGTCCTGAGTGGGAACCAGTGTCATGTTGAAGGTGAACAAACGAAACCTTTCATCTGATCCCAGGTATGTCTGGCTTCTGGGAGCTTTGCCATTAATAGTCGAGAGCCTGTTTGCGGCCTGGAACACTGAAGGGTTGTTAAACAGCCCTCTGCCCTTTAAAAAGAGTAGGGAGATGAGGCATGAATCGAAAATGCCACGCGTGTTTAGCTATACGGTTTATTAACTCATTTACTGAAGTGTGTGCTTGTGTCCGGCGAAATCTTGGTGAGCTTAGGCATTCGTGCCGTTGCGTGAGTTTCTTTTGGGCATTTAAATACCCAAATACCTCATTTCATATTCAAATGCCTCCGGTGGCACATTTCTGATTTCCTTTATAAGCAAAACAGACGCTCTCTTTGCAGGAACTGTTTGCGGCCCCTCACCCCGCACTCTTCACTCAGCCAGCAGTTTCCATTGCCTGCGCTGCAAACCCCCAGGCCAGATTCACGTGGCAGGAGGGGAAGGAGAAAGCTGGAGCTGGAACAGCGTGCTGCCTTGGCTGCCAAAGTCCACTCGATTCTGACGCAATGCGACTGCATTCTCCATTTGTAATTTGTTCCTGTTCTGCTTTTGGTTTTCAGCAGTCACCCCGGTCCCCTCCGCCCCTCCCCCAGCGCCCCTCCTTTCTCAGGTTCCTGAAGCAGACTACTTGCTTGACCCCGCAGGGCTCCCGATTTGCCTATTTTGCCGTGACTCACTGCTTGTCCTGATCGTGCTCACACTTGCTCCTAAGAGGCCGCCTGATCTGCTCGTGACCTGCCCTCCACCCATTCCTGTCTCTGCCTCTGGATCCTGTTGTCTGTCTCTGGCTGCCGGCCCGACACAAACTGCCTTAGTGCCTGGCGTGTCGTGCATTTGCCGATTTTCTGTGGCACCCGAGACAATATAAGCAGAAACATCCTCCCCACTTTTCCCTGTTAGAAGTTACGTGTCAAAAATCTCTAACTAAACTCGCCGTGTAAGCAGCAAACGGTACTTTCGTTCAATGCCAGGGTCAGGGTTAAGATTGGTGAACGAATACCGCAACACTTGCCTAGACCTGGTGGGCATTCTTGTTTACGACGATTCGTGGGTGACGAGGGGTCATCTTCTGAGGGGGATGTATGCATGTGCGTGACTTGTTGTAGACGACATTTTGCATCCTAGTCCTCTCGTTGATCAGGCTTTTCTAGTCCTTGGGGATAAGGACGTTCCTTCAAGGAATGAAGGCTCCTTAACCAATCAATCGGCTTTGGTTACACATGCTTAATTCTCATCGGCCACTTTTTTTGTTTGTTTTCAGAAGCAGCACATACTGTCTATGTACTTAAGAATTAAAATAGATTTCCATCCTCATTAGATCATCCTGATTAGTTTGCTTTTTTGTCTTCCTTGAGGTTGAATTAATTTTCATTTGGTCTGAATTTTAGGGTGCGTCAACGTCACGCCAAATCTGATAGGTATCTTGAAATGTCAACATAATTTGCCGTTGCCATTTTCTCGTACGGTTGGGCAATTAGAATATTAATGATAATGACAATAATAACAATATAATAATTGCTAACATGTCTGCGTTCTTGCATTATGGGCTTTATTTGTGTTATCTAATCTTCTCAACTGCCATTTAATGTGGGTTCCAGTGTTACCCACATTTTTACAGTCAGGGAAACAGAAACGCAGAGAGATGTGCCAACTTGCTCAAGGTTGCAAAGCTAAATTAGGGCCAGAGCTGGAATTGGAACCCAAGCTTGTAAGGATCCCAAAGCCTGAACCCCTGAACATCATTGAATACCATTTCTCATAGGAATAACTTTAGGTTTAAACATTTTTCTTTGCCTCTCCGTTTCTCCTCAAATGTAAGTACCTCTTTCACCCTATCACGTGGTCATAATTAGATATCCTACCACCTCTTGCTAAAATAATACATTCTTGCAAATAGATTATGCACTAGAAGGGGTTGAACTAGAGAGTAAGAAATGAAGATGTGTAGTCAAAACGCCTGGGATCATAAGCTGGTTCTGCCACTTACCGTCTGTGTGACTTTGAGAAAATGACTCTATCTTTCTGAGCCTCGGTTGCCTTAGCTATGCGACGAGCACCAGCATTGAGTTCATTTGGTAGTTGTAAGGAGTAAATGAGATAATACATATAGAGTACTTATAGTAGCTCCTGCAGATCGTGTGTGCTCAAAAATAACCTGAGATGCAATTTAGAGATAACGGAAACATTTCAGGCTATAGTTGTAGCCTAATTATTTTTCCTTCTTTCCACTCATCTATCCGTCCCTCCATACATGTGTTCGTTCACCCCTTGTAGTCACTGATTCATTTTGCAAACCTATGTTGAGTTCTCTGAGCAAGGTTTTCTCATCTTTGGAGAGTAAAACTCTGTAGAATCTTCAGGGGTTCGCTTCTGTTGTACACGAGTGTTTTGATTAATTCCTGGAAGAAGATTGGGACCTTTGCACACGCCATCTCATTTTACGGAGGCTCCCAAAAGTGCCGTACAGGAGGTAAGAGATCATCTGGAGTGCTAGCATTCTCAAATGATAACTTCATTATAATCTAGATGATACTGGACGAAAATGACCTTCCTATGGCATGGCAACGGTTCTTATGAACAGTTGGTATCTCTGCACTAGTGAAGGACCTTGACCACGAACCTAGTCCTATGGAATAGCCCCATTTGGCAAATGTGTGGGCTCTACTCTCAGAATGATATTGTGGTCATGCATGCGACTTAGGGAAACCGTCCGACCTTCACATGTGAGAACACATCACCAAGATCCCAGGAGCCCTGGCCTAAAGATGGCAAGAATGTCGGTGTCTGCTATGAGATCTTGTTTGTACTGGAAACAGATTTCCGACATGAATGGAAGGTGTGGGGTTCTCGGGAAGTGATTGTGAGTCTCTGGCCAAAAGAGGCTGGGACTAAGAAGGAGGAGAGGCAATTTGTGATGGATAGCTTCAGCTTCCTTGAAGTCCTACTGAGTCCCGCTCTATTGAAGTGTTCTCAGGGGACGGGACACCACTGGCATTGTTAGTAAGTGTCTAAGACGTTATTTTCTAAGTAATCTCTACATTCAACGTGGGGCTCACACTCATGACCCTGAGATCGAGAGTCCCATGCTCCACCTACTGAGCCAGCCAGGCCCTCCGAGTGTTTAATACTTCTAGCTGGATTGATTCAAGTGTGCTAGATTAGGGCCTGCTTCGCAAAGCTGCCAGATATCACTACGGCTATTATCATCTCGATTTCAAGAAACTCTATTAGGACACATATCATAATTGCCTGTCGCCAAACATTACTTTGCCCTAGTAGACGGCTACGCTGGTGAAGAGTCACCCCGAACTTGTTGCTGCACATTCTGTTTCCCCGGCCTGTAGTGCTCTTCCCCCACCCTTTTCTTGGCCAACTCCCATCCATCTTTCTTTTTTTTTTTTTCCAAATGTATTTAAAATTTATTTATTTATTTATTTATTTATTTATTAAAAAAATTTAAATACTTGTTTTGAGAGAGAGAGAGAGAGAGAGAAAGAGAGAAAGTGCGCACAGGCGTGCACAAGCAGGGGAGGGGCAGAGAGAGAGGGAGAGAGAGAGAATCCCAAGCAGGCTCTGGGCACACAGCCGATGCGGGGCTCAAACTCCACGAACCGTGAGATCGTGACCCGAGCCGACATCAAGAGTCGGGGGCTTAACCAACTGAGCCGCCCAGGCGCCCCCCTCCCACTCATCTTTCAGATCTCAGCTCAAAGAGTTCTTCGGAGAAGTCATCCCTGACACTCATTTAACGCTGACTTAGGAACTAGGAACTATGCTAAACTATTCATACGCATTGCCTAATTATTTTACCTACATTAAATAGGAGAAATTTGAATAACTTGAATAACACCTACACTAAGTAGGAATTAAATAACTTGCCAAAAATCACATAGAAAATAAACAGTAGAGTTTGGTCTCTTTCACAGGTTTGTCCTCTGGTACAGCCTACTTTTTTTTTTTTTTTTTTTTTTTTTTAACCACAATGCTATAATGCGCCTGAGTTAATTATGCTTCTGAGGTACTACAGCCTGTGGCTGGAATTATTTGGGTCAGTAGCGGAGTGATAGGAATGAGCAAAAGATCCTATGAACCGGGTGATCAGAGAATTGCGGCTACAGGTCTCGCCTTCTTCCAGAGAAGCATAAACCGAGGGGGTTGATTTAGGCTAGCATGCAGCTAGTTTTGAGTTTCTAGGCTGGGTGGTGGTGAGACAGGACTCATCCACGTGCAGTTACAAAAGAAAGCACCTTACGCCTTCCGAGAGTGACTAAAATGGAAAAGCAGGCAGATCAACGAATGTGTGCATCAATGCCTAGAAGTGAGACAGAGGGGATGCAGGTGTTCATTCCTTTCTTCATTCAGCAAGGACTTATCGCACTATTCCAGTTGTGGAGGGTGCAGAGGTATACAATACAGGTGTATTACTTGCCTCGTGGAACTTACATTTTCGTGAGGCAGTGGGACAGTAGCGGTGGAAATCATGAAAAATTCCAAGTATGAGGGTTGCCTGGGCGGCTCAGTCGGTTGAGCCGCCGATTTCGGCCCCCGGTCATGATCTCCCGGGAACCCCACGACAGCTGGCGGCTGTCAGCTCAGAGCCTGCTTCGGATCCTCTGTCCCCCTCTTTCTCTGCCCCCGCCCCCCCGCTCGTGCACACGCGCGCTCCTCTCTCTCACGCTCTGTCTCAAAAATAAATAAAAAACATTAAAAAAAACCCTGAAGTTTGAAAACTGTAGAGGAAGTCAAGGGATGAAGGAATAGAGAGCAAATCCCTGAGCTACAACACCATGACTGTGTCCTGAGAAGGAAAACTGGTAAGGGTTCTGAACCGGTTTCAATAATAGTAATAATCATAATGACCATTTATTAAGATCTACTGTATAAAAGTGCCTGTCCTAGGCACCTCACATACATTATCTACCTGTGCGATAGCATGATCCCCATTTTACAGATAAATTGACCGTGACTCAGACTGGTTGAATAAAGGTCCAAGATCAAAGAATTGCAAGTAGCAGATCTGGAATTCAAACATGGATTTTTTATTCCCAAATCAAATTTTTTCAGGGCTGATGCGCTGCCTCCCCAAACATGTAAAGAAATACATTCCAGTGCAGACGAAAAGATGGTGAACATTGTTAGTCATCAAGGGCAATTAAAACCACAATGAGATAACACCCTTCATACTAACTAGAATAGCAAAAATGAAAAATCTGACCATACCAAGTATTGTCTCCGATATAAAGCCCTCATCCTCCGCTGGTGGAAACGTACAACGAAACACACACTTTGTAAAATAGTTTGGCAGTTCTTATAAAATTAAACACATATTGGGGCGGCTGGGTGGCTCAGTCGGTTGAGCGTCCGACTTCGGCTCAGGTCACGCTCTGCACCGTTGCTGGGTTCGAGCCCCGCGTCGGGCTCTGTGCTGCCAGCTCGGAGCCTGGAGCCTGCTTTGGATTCTGGGTCTCCCTCTCTCTCTGCCCCTCCCCCAAGCATGCTCTGTTTCTCTCTGTCTTAAAAATAAACATAAAAAAATTAAATTAAACATATATCTACCATATGATACAGGAATTCTATTCATAGTTATTTGTTCTAGAGAGACGAAAACATGTATCTATACAAAGATTTGTGTGCAAATGTTGATAGTACTTTTTTATGATAGCCCCAAATGGGGAACCGTCCAAATTTCCATCAATAAGTAAATGGATAAATAAAACATGGTATATCCCTGAGGGAATATGAAGGAATGAACTGTCAATTATGCAACAATATGGATATCTTAAAAACATCTTGCTTAACAAAAGAAGCCAACCTCAACTAAAGCACAAACTATGTGATTTCACTTACACTAAGTTCTAGAGCAGTAAAAACTAATTATGTTTATAGAAATAAGATTAGTGTCTGCCCATGTGGGCAGGATTGACTGCAAAGGGACATGAACATGAGAGAATTTTCTTTGCTGATGGAGATGCTTTATGTCTGGATCAAAGTGTCAATTACACAGACATATACGCTTGTTGAAACTCATCAAACTCTATATTTAAAAAGTGTATTTTATTTTCTGTAAATAATACCTCAGTGGGGTTGGTTAAAAAATGCTGATGCCGTGGGGCCCCCAGGTGGCTCAGATGGTTAAGCGTCCAATTTCAGTTTAGCTCTCAATCTCTTGGTTGGTGAGTTCAAGCCCTTTCTGGGTTCTCTACTGTCAGCGCAGAGCCCTCTTCGGATCTTCGGTCTCCCTCGCTCTCAGCTCCTCCCCCACTCAACACTCTCTCTCTCAAAAAAATAAACATTAAAAAATGTGAAAACAATAGGACACACACCATAGAGCACATGGGGATACAAGATAGAGGTACCCAACTCAAGGCTAGGAGGGGAGGAAGAGGGAGTGAGAGAGAGAGAGAGAGAGAGAGAGAGAGATTTCCAAGGAGGCCTTGACCGACTTTTAATAAAACAAGTATAGATTAGGCAGTTGAAGATCTTTTAATAAAACAAGTATAGATTAGGCAGTTGAAGATCTTTTAATAAAACAAGTATAGATTAGGCAGTTGAAGATCTGGGGAAAGAACATTTGTGGTTGAGAAAATAGTTTGTTTAAAGTTGGAGGCATGAGGGGCGCCTGGGTGGCGCAGTCGGTTAAGCGTCCGACTTCAGCCAGGTCACGATCTCGCGGTCCGTGAGTTCGAGCCCCGCGTCAGGCTCTGGGCTGATGGCTCGGAGCCTGGAGCCTGTTTCCGATTCTGTGTCTCCCTCTCTCTGCCCCTCCCCCGTTCATGCTCTGTCTCTCTCTGTCCCAAAAATAAATAAAACGTTGAAAAAAAAATAAAATAAAGTTGGAGGCATGAGAGATAATATATTTGTGGAGCTTTAAGTAGCTTCCTTTGGCAGGGACATAACATGTAGTACAGGATGAGGAAGGTCAGGACTAGATAGCTATATGAATATGAACATTTTATGTCATGCATAAAAAAATATTAAAGTCATTAGAGAGTGACCACTTTGGAAAGGATAGATACAGGAAATGTAAAGGACTGAGGGCTAATTTGTATCCTTAATGATATAATCTGTATATAATCGTTTGCAGGGTTGACGCTAAACGTTGTTAACTAAAGATTAAAGAGTTATCCTTTTTTTCATATAAAGAAAGTCTATCGGTCCAAATCTTAGCATTCGATGAGAAATAGTAAAATTAACAGCAGAAGTAGAAAGGCCGTGATAAAAGGAATAAAGTCATCTCTGATGGGACTTTCAATCATTGTAACCCAGAATTTAAGAATGCAGATGAAAGTTATAATTATTATAAGCACATTGATTTTAAGAAACATCTGCATTTATACAAAAGCAACATCTGCTTTACCCCTAAAATGTGTTTATAATTCCTTTGGATGGAAATATGGAGCCCTCTGACAGAGAAGCATCCAGTTGGCTTAAGAGGAAATAAATGACCGTGGGAGAAACATACTCAGGATGACCCTCTCTTCTTTAGAAAGGGGACCCAGGGCTCTGCAAAAGACAACCTTCTGGCTTGCCAAAGTAAAATTCCAGGCAAAGGTTGGCTTACAAGATGGGACAATTCAACCTTGTCAGAGCCTGACTTTTATTTGTTTGACCTCTAGTGAAAAAATGAGACTAAGCATATTTAAAAACACAAATGATTTCAAACCTCTAAAACAGGTTGACAATTGTATTTACTCTTTTGGATAGGCCTTGGGTTCAAAAAGATTGGAAAATCATAAAAACGACACAAAACACATCTTTCTGATTTTAATATCTTGCGAATTCACCGGTTTTGTAGATTTATAGATGTGATACCTTATATTTTAGAGTTCTGAATTTTTATTTTGTATTACCAAATAGTTGTGCTGTCCTTATTTCAGTGGCCCAATTGTAGCCTAAATTCAAGTGAACTTCTGTAGTCAAAGACAAGAGTTGACCACTCTTGCTTTGAAATTCTTCTTCCTTGTCCTTTGTGACACTATCTTTTCTTATACATCTTCCCATGTTCCTATGAGGATCTCACCCGCAGTCTCTTTTTCAAATGTCCCAGTTTCTACAGTTCCACTAGGTCTCAAGTGAGATCTCATATGTGGTAAGGTTGCCATTAAATTCATCATTTCATGAAGCTAGCCATCCCTGCTTGCCGCTTAACCTTGAGGAAAACCCAGAACTTTGCAACATTTCATTTGAGTGCTGTTCATCTAAAAAAATTTTTTTTAATGTTTATTTATTTATTTTGAGAGAGAGAGAGAGTGTGTGAGCAGGGGAGAGAGAGAGAGAGAGAGAGAGAGAGAGAGAGAGAGAATCCCAAGCAGGCTCCACACTGCCCGCGCAGAGCTGACATGGGGCTCAAACTTTTGAACCAAGAATCAAGATGCTTAACTGAGTGAGCCACCCAGGCACCCCCAACACCCCCATTTGATTGCTGTTCAAAGATGACAATATACCTACCTCATTAGGTTTTTGACTGCTGTCATCCTGTTGAAACTTACAACTTAAATCAGTCAGTCCCACCCTGTGTGAGTTTCATTCCTATCTTCCACCATTGTTCCAAATGCAAATATCCAGCTTTCTTTTCACTATGCTGTACTTTTTATCCTACGCTTTACTTTCTATTGCTGACCTCACTCCAGTCTTCTCTAATTTGCTCTCTGAAATCCTTACTCCATGATAAATGAGTTCCTTACATGTTAAACCTCTTTGCGGAGTGCTGCCCCCAACTCGGCCCTTAAATCCTCTGAAAAAAAAATAGACGAGAAACACCCAACAATGGATATCTGTAAGGAGTAGCATATGGGGATGAGGGGGACAAGAGTGGAAAAGATTCTAATTTGACAAATATTACGGAGTGTTTATTATGTGCCAGGCAGATCTGGAAGTAAGGCTGTATTTTTCCTATATTATCAATCCAGTGTGGTTTTAGCTTGAAAACATTCACATTTATATGTAGTTGGCAACCTAACTTTATTGAATGTGACCCTTTTTTTTTACATTAATGGTTTTGCTCTCTACATATTGTTCAACATTTATTTATTTTTGAGAGGTAGAGCACAAGCAGGAGAGGGGCAGAAAGAGACACACACACACACACACACACACACACACACACACAGAATCCAAAGCAGGCTCCAGGCTCAGGACTGTCAGCACAGAGCCTGACATGAGGCTTGAGCTCACGGAGATGCGAGATCATGACCTGAGCCGAAGTCGGACACTTAACCGACTGAGCCACCCAGGCGCCCCTCTACATATTGTTCAGAACCTAATTTTTCACTTAATAATATGAGGGGAATATTTTTCAATGGCATTAAATATTTTCCACAACATGGCTTGTAAAGATTCCTTGGCATTTATAAAGAAGATAATATAGAATTAATTGAACCAATACTATATTGTTAGACCTTAAATTTAGAACTTAAGTTGTTAGGCCTTAAACTGTTACACCTAATTTCCATTATAAACTATGCTCTAACAATCAACTTTGTACATAAATCATTGCAGTCATATCTGATTAGATAAACAGATCCTAAATTCTGACTGGGGCATATTCTTCGATGTTGAACTGTTGGGTCAGTTGGGTCAAAGTGTATGAACATTTTCAAGACTTTTTGTTTTTGTTCTTCCAGGTGAACTTGTTTTTTAAAACTAACATGTTTGTTGTCATTGGAAAGTTTATACGTGTTCATTAGAGACAATTTGGAAAGCATAGATGAGCAAACAGAATAAAATACAATTAATATATAATTCTAAAAGTAATCAGTATTAGCACTCCAGTTTCTTTCTCCTCTCTCTTTTGTAAATAGAATTGGGATAATATACATCCTATTTTGTAATCCAATTTTTCACTAAATACATCATGAATATTTTACATGTCATTAAAAAGTTTTCAAAAACATTATTTTCTTTTTTCATATTGTCAGCACAAAGCCGGATGTGGGGCTTGAACTCCTAGACCTTGAGATCATGACCTGACTTTCTGACTGAGCCACCCAGGCTCCCCAGAAACATTATTTTCTTTCTTTCTTTTTTTTTTTTTTTCAACGTTTATCCATTTCTGGGACAGAGAGAGACAGAGCATGAACGGGGGAGGGGCAGAGAGAGAGGGAGACACAGAATCGGAAACAGGCTCCAGGCTCTGAGCCGTCAGCCCAGAGCCGGACGCGGGGCTCGAACTCACGGACCGCGAGATCGTGACCTGGCTGAAGTCGGACGCCCAACCGACTGCGCCACCCAGGCGCCGCAGAAACATTATTTTCTTATCGCTCTATATAGGTACGTTACATTAGTGTACTATATTTTATTTATCTACAGTTTTAGGTATTTGGTGGTTTCTTAATTTATTATTATAAATAAAACTGTGATGAATATCTAAATCTTTACACATGTCTATAATTGTTCCCTTAGGGTAATTCTAGAAATGGAATTGATGGGTCAAACTGTGTGATTATTTTAACTGACATAATTAGAAGAGAAAGAGTGTACTGATTTCCATTCCTGCAGCAAGATATTAATGTGCCTGTACATCCCTTACTCCTAAAAACATTGGACTTTGAAATCATGTTAATCTTATCAGCAAAAATATTGGTGTTAATTTGAATTTATTTGACCGTTTTCAGTCTTTCACCTTTAAGTATACCACTAGCTGTGGTTTTTCATAAATGCCCCTTATCAGGTTGAGGAAAGCTCTTCTATTTTTAGTTTTGTGAGCTCTTATCATGAAAGGGTTGGATTTTTGTCAAAATTTTAAATATTTATTGACCATAATCTATAAAAATGGGGGCAAGACTATACAATGGAGAAAAAAAAAAACAGTCTTTTCAATGAATGGTGTTGGGAAAACGGGACAGCTACAGACAAAACAATGAAACTGGGCACCTTTTTTACACCATACACAAAAATAAACTCAAAATAGATTAAAGACCTAAATGTAAGACCTGAAAGCATAAAACCCCTAAAAAAAAAAATAGGCAGTAAACTCTTATACATTGGTCTTAGTAATAGTTTTTTGGATCTGTCTCCTCAGGCAAGGGTAACAAAAACAAAATTAAATGATTGGGACCACACTAAACTAAAAAGCGTCTGCACAGCCACGGAAACCATCGACAAAATGAAAAGGCAACCTACTAAATGAGAGAAGATGTTTGCAAATCATATATCCAACAAGGGGTTAATGTCCAAAATATATAAAGAGGTCATACAACTCAACACACACCAAAAAAACCTAAACAGATTAAAAAATGGTCATTTTTCCATCGAATAGATGCTTTTCCAAAGAAGATACAGATGGCCAACAGACACATGAAAAGATGTTCAACATCACTAATCATCAGAGAAATGCAAACTAACACCACAATGAGATGTCACCTCACACCAGTGAGAATGGCTAGTACCAAACAAACAAGAAGTAAAAAGTGTTCACCGTTGGTGGGAATGTAAATTGGTGCAGCCACTCTGGAAAACGGTATGGAGTATCCTCAAAAATTTAAAAATGGAACTACCATACAATACGGTATTTCTACTTCTGGGTAATTACCCAAAGAAAACAAAACTACGTGTTTGAAAAAACATACGAACCCCTATGTTTACTGCAGCATTATTTACAACAGCAAAGATATGGAAGCAACCTAAGTATCTATCAACAGATGAATGAATAAAGATGTGGACAATGGAATATCACTCAGCCATAAAAAAAAACATCTTGCCATTTGCAACAACGTGGATGGGCCTAGAGGGTATTATGCTAAGGGAAATAAGTTAGAGAAAGAAAAATACCACATGATTTCACATATATGTGAAATGCATAAAACAAAACAAATGCACAAAGAAACAGAAATAGAAATGGACTCTTACGTACAGAGGCAAATTGGTGATTGCCAGAGGGAAGGGGGTGAAGGAAGGGGCAAAATAGGTGAAGGAATTTAACAGGTACAAAATCCCAGTTATAAAACAAATAAGTCATGGTGTGAAAAGTACAGCATAGTGAATATAGTTAATAATACTGTAATAACTTTGTACGGTGGTAGGCGATAATTACACTCTCATGCTGAGCATTTCATAATGTAGACACTTGTTGAAGCACTATGTGGTACGCCTGAAACTAATGTAATATTGGGTGACCACTATACTTCAATTAAAAGTAAAAAGTAAAAATATTTATTGATAATGTATTATTTAACGTTAGAAATTAATTTTAATTATGCAAGCGAGGTAAAACTCAAACATTAAAGGCTAACGTCCTTTTGACGTTGCCCTAAAATCTGAGGCCACTCTCTCTCCCTAGAGGTGACTACATTTGTCAATTTGGTGATTATCCTTACAAATATTTTTATGTATCTCCATAGAAAATCTGCAGTATTGTGTTTATATGTATACACATAAATGGTATCATAATATATATACACACACATATATATATAATAAGGCAAATTACTCTTTTTCTCTCAATTATGTCATATATATTTTGATGTTAGTACACAAAAATCTACCTTATTCTTCATAAGCCCTATATTGTATATATGCTGGAGCGTGTTTAGTTTGTCAATATGGAAATGCTGTGGTTTATTTAGGCAGGCGATTTGAATATAGCATATTTAGCCATTTCCCCTACTCGTGGCACTTAGGTTATTTCCAGCATTTTGCTATGTAAACAAATGCTTGGGGCGCCGGGGTGGCTCAGCCGGTTAAGTGTCCAACTTCGGCTCGGGTCATGATCTTGCCGTTCATGGGTTCCAGCCCCACGTCGGGCTCTGTGCTGACAGCTCAGAGCCTGGAGCCTGCTTTGGATTCTGTGTCTCCCCCTCTCTCTCTGTCCCTCCCCTGCTCACACTGTCTCTATTTCTCAAGAATAAATGAGCATTACAAAATTATAAAAAAAACAAATGCTGCAGTAACCATATTTATACACATCTTCTTGTACCTATGTGGTTTTGATTACTAACTACATGCTGATGGCCAACAATGTTTCTATTCCTAGCCATCCAGCCCAGATCCACATTGAAGAGAATAAAATAAAATATAAATAAAGAAGTTCTGATTAATATACATAATGTGCCATATTATAATTAATATGCTACATGGACTAAATCTAATTTTTTAATTCTTTAAATTCTTTAAAAAAAAACTTTTTTAACGTTTATTCATTTTTGAGAGACACAGAGAGACAGAGCATGAATGGGGGAGGGGCAGGGAGAGAGGGAGACGCAGAATCGGAAACAGGCTCCAGGCTCTGGGCTGTCAGCACAGAGCCCAACATGGGGCTTGAACTCACAAACCGTGAGGTCGGGCCTGAGCTGAAGTCGGACGCTCAACCAACTGAGCCACCCAGGCACTCCGGACTAAATCTAATTTTTAAATGTCTATGGGACATTTACAAAGTTAGATGCTACAGTAGGTTTCATTCTTTCTTCTTTTTTAAAAATTTATGTTATTTTTAATTTTTTTTCTTTTTCAAATTTTTATTTAAATTCTAGTTAGTTAACATATAGTGCAATATTCATTTCAGGAACAGAATTTAGTGATTCATCACTTACAGATGACACCCAGTGCTCATCCCAAGTGTCCTCCTTAATACCTGTCACCCATTAAGCCCATTCCCCCCCTCCCCGCCCCGCCCCGGCCCATCTCCCTCCATCAACACTCAGTTTGTTCTCTATAGACAAGAGTCTCTTGTGGTTTATTTCCCTCTTTATTTCCCCTTCCCCTATGTTCATCTGTTTTGTTTCTTAAATTCCACATATGAGTAAAATCATATGGTATTTGTCTTTCTCTGACTTATTTCATTTAGCATTATACTCTCTAGCTCCATCCATGTCATTGCAAATGGTGAGATTTCATCCTTTTTGATAGCTGAGTAATAGAGTAGTATTCCATCATATATATATGTATATATATATATACACACACATATATATGTATATATATATATACACACACATATATATGTATATATATATACACATATATATTTCATATCTTCTTTATCCATTTATCAGTCGATGGACACTTGGGCTCTTTCCATAGTTTGGCTATTGGTGATAATGCTGCCATAAACATCAGGGTGCACGTGTCCCTTCAAATCAGTATTTTTGTATCCTTTGGGTAAATACCTAGTAGTGCAATTGCTAGGTTCCATTTTTAACTTTTTGAGGACCCTCCACACTGTTTTCCAGAGCGGCTGCACCAGTTTGCATTCCCACCAATGGTGTAAGAGGTTCCCCTTTCTCCACATCCCCGCCAACACCAGTGGTTTCCTGTGTTAATTTTAGCCATTCTGACAGGTGTGAGGTGATATCTCATTGTGGTTTTGATTTATATTTCCCTGATGATGAGTGATGTTAGGCATCTTTTTATGTGCGTGTTAGCTGTCAGTACAGTAGGTGTTGAATAAAAACCTCTGCAGAGTCTAAAAAAGCATATTTTACGTACCCCGCCTTCTCTGTTTACTATGCAAAAAATTATATAACCCGCATCTTCCTTTTTACTCTTCCATTGCCCAATAAATTAGACATGAAAACTACCCATTTATATACAAACCTGAAATTGCAGAGAAGATTGTCACTGCAATTACAGATTACAGTGATTAGAAAATATCAGTAATGAGAACTCAGCATATCACAACTTACGCGAAACATGAAAGCCAAACTCAAATTCATAAGCATAAATGATTCTATCAGAGGAGGAAAGAAAGTAAATGAATAAAGCACCCAACTCATGAAGTTAGAAGAACAACAACACAAATGTATGGAATGTAGGAGAAAGAAGGTCAATAAGATAAACTTGGAAGTTACAAATTAGAAAGATTTGATTGATTAGAAAGATTAAGATTGATTAAGAAAAATCCAAAAGTCATTTGCATGGAAACACATGCACATACATTCATAAAAAGTTTCAGCAGATCAAATCAAGAAAAAAAGAAAGAAACTTTTAAGATTAGAAATTACCATCGGGACATAAACATAGGTAAGTGTTTCTATACAGCTTTTAAAATTTGAAAATCTTGGTGTAATTAAAAATGTAAGAAAATACAAATGCTCGATGCTGTCTCAATAACTGGGAAAACATGAACAAACCCGTAATCCACAGACAATACTGAAAAGCTGTCAAATTACCATGTTCGTACAAGACGGAGACAGGTTTATAGCTTTCCCCCAACCCTCCTAAACTTCCATGGGACAAATAATTCTTGCCTTAAGCAATTTCAGGGTTAAGAGTAAGATTCAAAGTTTCTTAATTCATGCTTACAAAGTTAGCGTAACCCTGTTAGTGAAATCTGACAGTGAAATCTGACTCATAAATAACTCATGTTATTTATGAGTATATATGGAAAAATCCCAAATGCTTTATCAGCAAATGGTTTCCAGTGTTACTTTAAAAGCATAACACATGTGACTGAGGAGATTGTGTTCATGAAGGGCACTGGCATTTCAGAGTTAGGATATCTATTAATTACATTTATCCCAATTATATCAAAGTGTATTTAATACACTGACATAAGTCAGTCGATGAAAAATTTAAATTTGTTCCTGAATTTAAAGAAGCAAAAAGCCCCTAAAATCTAGGCTAGGAATGCAGGTATATTTACATGATATTGTAAAATTTTCTCTAGCAATGATCTCATGGTTTATGAGTTCGAGCCCCGCATTTGGCTCTCTGCCGTCAGCACAGGGCCTGCTTTGGATCCTCTGTCTCCCTTTCTTTGCCTCTCCCCTGATTGCTCTCTCTCTCTCTCTCTCTCTCTCAATAAATAAATAAAGGAAAGAAGAACACAAAGTTATCATTATTTACAATTGTAAAATTGCTCCCTCGTAAAACCGAGAGAATCATCTGAAAAATTATTTGTAAAACAAAGAGACCTCAGTAACATTTCCAGCTGCGAAACACAGGGCAAAATTTAAGTTTGATTATCTACCTACAGTAATAAATTAGCACCTATAATGGGAAGAATTGTATTCACAAGAGCAAGAACTGTAGCAAAAAAATGTGCAGTTTTATAACGAAAGCTATTAGATTTTATGAACGTACACGAGAAGAAACATGAGTAAATGTAGATTCTATGTTTTGGGGGGAAGACAATATTGCGCTGAGGCCCATTCGCTCCCAAAAGATATAGATGTGTTTATTTCATACAATTCCAATCAAAATTCCCAAAGCTACCGTGATGGTGTGGTGCTGGTGTTAAAATAAATAGCCATAAAAATGATAAGGAGTGGAAACCCTCCACATAACCCAAACACATTTAATACTTATTATATGACAAAGCTTTCATGTGGCTTGTTTGAATATTTCTTTACTTATTCTCGTGTATGGGTATAATTGTAGATAGATATAGATTTATCTTATTTTTTTTATTTTTTTAATGTTGTTTTATTTTGACAGAGAGAGAGAGAGAGAGAGAGAGACAGAGCATGAGCGGGAGAGGGTCAGAGAGAGAGGGAGACACAGAATCCGAAGCAGGCTCCAGGCTCCGAGCTGTCAGCACAGAGCCCGACGCGGGGCTTGAACTCACAGACCGTGAGATCATGACCTGAGCCGAAGTAGGACGCTCAACCGACTGAGCCACCCAGGCGCCCCAAATAGATATAGATTTAGATGCAATTGCCAATAAAGATGTAGATATAGAAACAGGTAACGGTTTTTACCCAATTCCCTTTATTTAATGTGTATCTCTTTTGTGAATCCTTTTATTGGGTTTATGGTTTTGATCCAATCTGTGTTTCTTTGACTTTTTTAAAAAAAATGTTTATGTATTTTGAGAGAGAGAGAGCGGGGGAGGGGCGGAAAGGGGGAGAGAAAGAGAGAGAGAGAGAGAGAGAGAGAGAGAATCCCAATCAGGCTCCGTGCTGATCAGCCTGGAGCCCCATGCAGGGCTCAGTCTCCTGAACTGCAAGATCATGACCTGAACTGAAATCAAGAGTTGGACGCTTAACCAGCTGAGCTAGCCACCCAGGAGCCCCTAGGGATGATTGTGTCTTTTTAAAGTTAGCCTGGGGCTGCCTGGGTGGCTCTGTCAGTTAAGCGTCTGACTCTTGATTTCAGCTCAGGTCGTGGGTTCAAGCCCTGCGTTGGGCTCTGCCTTGGGGTCTGCGCTGGATGTGAAGCCTACTTAAAAAAAAGTCTGAAATATGGTGCAATAAATTGATTTATTTTTGAATATCAAATTAGCTTTACATTGCCAGAACAAACCCCACTATTTGCTAGTATTTTGCTATTTTTTGTGTGCCTGTTCATGAGGACTATTGGTTTCTGGTTTTTTTTCCTCGTGATGTGTTTGTCTGGTTTTGATATCTTAGTTAATCTGTGCTTATACAATGATTTGCTAAGACTTCTTCCCTCTTCTGTTCTATGAAAGAGTTTGTGTAGAATTAGTATTATTTCTTCCTTAAAGGTTTGCTGGAAGTCACATGTGAAGGCATGTTGGCCTGAAATTCTATTTGTTGAAATGTTTTAAAATATAAACTCAATTTTCTTAATAGATACAGAAATGTCCCATTCATCTATTTCTGAATGAGCTTTGGTAGTAGGTCTCTTCCGGGGAATTTGTCAATTTTATCTATGGTGTTCAGTTTATGGCTTTAGTCTTGCTGACAATATTCTTTTGTTACCTTTTTAATGTTCGTCAGACCTAGAGTGACATCCTCTCTCTCATTCCTGTTATTGGCAATTTGTGTTTCATCTCTTTTTGTCTTGGTCAGGAGACACATTTACCAATTTCATTGATCTTTTCAAAGAGCCACTTTCACTTTTATTGATTTTTTATTTGTTTTTCCATTTTTATTTTTTTATATATATTTTTTTAACGTTTATTTATTTTTGAGACAGAGAGAGACAGAGCATGAGTGGGGATGGGGCAGAGAGAGAGGGAGACACAGAATCTGAAACAGGCTCCAGGCTCCGAGCGGTCAGCACAGAGCCCGACGCGGGGCTCGAACTCACGGACCGCAAGATCATGACCTGAGCCGAAGTCGGACGCTTAACTGACCGAGCCACCCAGGCGCCCCTGTTTTTCCATTTTTAACTTCATGTATTTTTGTTTTTAGCTCTACAATTTTCTGACATCTCCTTGCTTTGGGTCGAATTTGCTTTTCTTTTTATAGATTACTGTTTTGAGACTCTTCCTCTTTTCTAATACAAGCTAATATAAGCATTTAATGCTATACATTTCAGTCTAGTCACTGCTTCAGAATTCCAAAAATTTTGGTATCTAATTTCCTGCCCATTCAGCTAAAAATGTTTTATTTTTGAAACTTTTGTTAAAATTATTATTATTTTTTTTAGAGAGAGAGAGCACAAGTGGGGGAGAGGGACGGGGGGGGGGAGAGAGAGAGAGAGAGAGAGAGAATATCTTAAGCAGGCCCCATGCTCAGTGCAGAGCCTGACGTGGGGCTCGATCCCACGACCCTGGGATCATGACCTGAGCTGAAATCAAGAATCGGAGGCTCAACTGACTCAGCTCTCCAAGCACTCCTAAAAACTTTTTCTATTTTTCCTTGGGGTGTTTTTATTGATGCATGATTTATTTAGAAGTGTTTAGAAATGTTTGAAGTTTTTCTGTTAGTACTTCTTAAAATTTATTTCTAATGAAAGAACTTCCTTCATATGCTTTTGATTCCTTTCCATTTTTAAGGATTTGAAAAATCCTTATACTTTTAATACCATTCAATTTTTAAAGCTTTGATGGCCCAGAGTATGGTCTACCTTAGTGAATGATCCATTTGTATTTGAAAATACTGCTTACTCTTAGGTCTGGTTTCAAGTGTTCAATGAACGTCAATTGTGCCAAATTGGTTGACAGCGTTTGTCAGATCTTCTACGTTCTATGATTTTCTTTCCGCATGTTTCATAAATTAATGATATAACAGCATGATGTCTCCAAGTATATTTGTGGATTTTTCTCTTTTCCTTTCCATTTTGTCAGTTTTTGCTTTATGTATTTTGAAGATCTGTTTTGAGATGCTCTATATATTTAGGATAGTTTTTGCAAGGTACATGTGTTTCTTTCCTATTCCTTTTAATTTATCTTTATCATAATATTTAAAGTGAGTCTTATAGATAGTATAGTGTAAAATCTTTTTTCTTTTATTTTTCTTTATTTTTAAAAATTTTTTATGTCTATTTATTTTTGAGAGAGAGAGAGAGAGAGAGAGCGTGAGCAGGGGAGGGGCAGAGAGAGAGGGACACACAGAATCCCAAGCAGGCTCCAGGCGAGCTGTCAGCACAGAGCCCGATGCGGGGCTCGAACCCACAGACCGCGAGATCGTGACCTGAGCTGAAGGACACTTCACCCACTGAGCCACCAAGGCACCCCAAATCTCTTTTGTTTTAAAACCTAGTGTGACTGGGGCACCTGGGTAGCTCTGTCTGTTGAGAATCTGTCCTCCGCTCAGGTTATAATCTCACGGCTCATGAGTTCGAGGCCAGCGTCGGGCTATTTGCTGGCAGCTTGGAGCCTGGAGCCTGCTTCGGATTCTGTGGCTCCCTCTCTCTCTGCCCCAACCCACTCACACTCTGTCTCTCTCCCTCTCTCAAAAGTAAACATTAAAAAAAAAATTTTAAATCTAGTGTGACTATCTTTGTCTTTCGATTGCTGTCTATAAATCATTTATATTTAATGGTATTATGGGTATATTTGTATTTAGGTCTATCATTTTAGTATTTGTTTTCTGTTTATCTCTTTTGTTTTTTGTTCCTTTGTTAAATTTTTCCCGATTTCTTTTGGATTATTAGAATATTTATTGGTCTTCTACATTAATTTATTAATTGGCTTTTGGCCATATTTTTGTACTTTTTTTAGTCATTGCTCACAGTGTACTTAGAATATTTTATCTCTTCATGTGAAATGTAGAAATCGTACTATCTAGGGTCACTCACCCATTCCCATTTGTTATAATTTTAAGATGGTATATTCAAATACATTGAAAACCAAAGTGCACAATTTTATATATTCCTTTTAACTCTCATACATATTGTAAAGAACTCAAGAAGAGGGGCGCCTGGGTGGCGCAGTCGGTTAAGCGTCCGACTTCAGCCAGGTCACGATCTCGCGGTCCGGGAGTTCGAGCCCCGCGTCGGGCTCTGGGCTGATGGCTCAGAGCCTGGAGCCTGTTTCCGATTCTGTGTCTCCCTCTCTCTCTGCCCCTCCCCCGTTCATGCTCTGTCTCTCTCTGTCCCAAAAATAAATAAACGTTGAAAAAAAAAAAAAAATTTAAAAAAAAAAGAACTCAAGAAGAAAATATAGGCTACAGTATTAAACAAGATATTAACCATATATCTTGTTCTTTCTTCATTCCTGAAGTTACAAATTTCCTTCTGGTATCATTTTCTTTCGGCCTTAAAATTCTGTTAGCTTTTCTTTCAGAGTGTCTTCTGGAAATAAATTCTTAGTTTTCCATTATTTGAGAATGTTTTCATTTTACATTCACTTCTGAATGTTATTTTACTGGATATAGAATCCTGGGTTGACATTTCGGCACTTTACAAGTGTTTTTCTTTTTTTTTTTTTTTAATTTAATTTTAAATTTTTGTTTATTTTTAGAATTGAAGTATAATTGACATACAATGTTGTATTTCAGTTTTTTGTTTGTTTGTTTTTTTACTGTCCTCCTGTCTCTGTGGTCGCTGGTGAGAATTCCATAGTAATTTGAATCCTTTTTCCATATACACAATGCTTAATTTTTATCTGGCTGCTTTCGGTGATTTTTTTTTAATAAATATTTTAATGTTTTATTTATTTTTGAGAGAGAGAGAGAATGAGCAGGGGAGGGGCAGAGAGAGAGGAAGACACAGAATCTGAAGAAGTCTCCAGGCTCTTAGCTGTCAGCCCAGAGTCTGATGTGGGGCTCGAATTTGTGAACTGGGAGACCATGACCTGAGCTGAAGTTGGACGCTTAACCGACTGAGCCACCCAGGCGCCCCACTGGTGATTTTTTTAAAAATAATTTTTAGTTTCTAGCAATTTATGATATGTAAGGAAATTCTTTCTTTGGAGCTTATCATCTTTGTGTTTCACTGAGCTTCTCACATCTGTAATTTATGTCTTCAACCAAATGTGAGAAGTTTTCAAGCCATGATGTTTTTGAAATATTTACTCTATAGCATTCTTTTTCTCCTCTGTTTCTGGGAATCCAATGACATGAATGTTGGACATTTTGATATCTCCCATAGGTCTGAAGCTTTCTCCATTTTTTCAATTGCCTTTCACTGTGTTTTTCAGATAAGATACATTTTATTGCTATACGTTCGTCTACTTTTTCCTTTGTCATCTCCATTATGTTATCAAACTCAAGCAGCAAACTTTATTTCAGACTGTATTTTACTATTCCAAAATTCCAATTTATTTTCATAGTTTTTATTTCTCTGCCGAGAAGTCCTGTGATTTTTTTTTTTACTCAAGAATGTTCACATTTATATCATAGAGAATGGGCATAATAGCTATTTGAAGTCTTTGTCAACCCCATCATGAATAATTCAGTGTTGGCTTTTTTACATACTTTTTTCTCTTGAGAATTGATTGCATCCTTGACTACCCTTTCATTGTCTACCACACGATTTTGGATTGCATTCTGGAAATTTTTAACATTATGTTTTGAGATTATATTGACCTATTAAAATTATTATACGTACTATGTATAATATGTGTATGTATACACATGCCTATTAAAGAATATTGCTTTTGTTCGTTTTGGCAGGCATGTTAAGACCAAAAGCTTTGCCTTGCATTCTATGGATGGTGGTTTCAATGTCAACTCAAAAAAAAAATGTCTTTTTTTTTAGTTTGTTTACTACTTTATTCATTAAACATTCATTTATTTATTTATTTATTTATTTATTTATTTTTAATTTATATCCAAGTTAGTTAGCCTCTAGTGCAACTATGATTTCAGTAGATTCCTTAATGCCCTTTACCCATTTAGCCCATCCCCCCCCACAACCCCTCCAGCAACACTCAGTTTGTTCTCTGTGTTTAAGAATTTCTAGGGCGCCTGGGTGGCGCAGTTGGTTAAGCATCCGACTTCAGCCAGGTCACGATCTCGCGGTCCCTGAGTTCGAGCCCCGCGTCAGGCTCTGGGCGGATGGCTCGGAGACTGGAGCCTGTTTCCGATTCTGTGTCTCCCTCTCTCTCTGCCCCTCCCCCGTTCATGCTCTGTCTCTCTCTGTCCCAAAATAAATAAAAAAAAAAAAAAAAAAAAAAAAAAAGAAACGTTGAAAAAAAAAAAAAAGAATTTCTAATGTTTTGTCCCCCTCCCTGTTTTTATATTATTTTTCCTTCCCTTTCCTTATGTTCATCTGTTTTGTATCTTAAATTCCTCATATGAGTGAAATCATATGATATGTGTCTTTCTCTGACTGACTAATTTCGCTTAGCATAATCCCCTCTAGTTCCATCCATGTAGTTGCAAATGGCAAGATTTCATTCTTTTTGATTGCTGAGTAATACTCCTTTGTATCTATATACCACATCTTCTTTATCCATTCATCCATTGATGGACATTTGGGCTCTTTCCATACTTTGGTTATTGTCGATAGTGCTGCTACCAACATTGGGGTGCATGTGCCCCTTCAAAACAGCACACCTGTATCCCTTGGATAAATACCTAGTAGTGCAATTGCTGGGTTGTAGGGTAGTTCTATTTTTAATTTTTTGAGGAGCCTCCATACTGTTTTCCAGAGTGGCCGCACCAGTCTGCATTCCCACCAGCAGTGCAAAAGAGTATTTCCCTGATGTTGAGCATTTTTTCATGTGTCAGTTGGCCATCTGGATGTCTTCTTTGGAGAAGTGTCTATTCATGTCTTTTGCCCATTTCTTCACTGGATTATTTGTTTTTTTGGGTGTTGAGTTTGATAAGTCCTGTATAGATTTTGGATACTAACGCTTTATCTGATATGTTGTTTGCAAATATCTTCTCCCATTCTGTTTGTTGCCTTTTAGTTTTTCTGATTGTTTCCTTCAATGTGCAGAAGCTTTTTATTTTGATGAGGTCCCAATCCTTCATTTTTGCTTTTGTTTCCCTTGTCTCCAGAGATGTGTTGAGTACGAAGCTGCTGTGGCCAAGGTCAAAGAGGTTTTTGCCTGCTTTCCCTTCTAGGATTTTGATGGCTTCCTGTCTTACATTGAGGTCTTTCATCCATTTTGAGTTTATTTTTGTGTCTGGAGTAAGAAAGTGGTCCAGGTTCATTTTTCTGCATGTCACTGTTCAGTTTTCCCAGCACCATTTGCTGAAGAGACTGTCTTTATTCCATTGGATATTCTTTCCTGCTTTGTCAAAGATTAGCTGGCCATACGTTTGTGAGTCCATTTCTGGGTTCTCTATTCTGTTCCATTGATCTGTGTGTCTGTTTTTGTGCCAGTACCATACTGTCTTGATGATTGCAGCTTTGTAATACAGCTTGAAGTCAGGGATTGTGATGCCTCCAGCTTTGGTTTTCTGTTTTCAAGATTCTTTGGTTATTTGGGGTCTTTTCTGTTACCATAAAAATTTTAGGATTGTTTGTTCTAACTCTGTGAAGAATGTTGGTATTATTTTGATAGGGATTGCAAAAAAAAAATTTTTTTTTAGAAAGGGTTCAAAGTAGCAACATGGGAAGACCCTGAATTCACACTCTTTCATAGACACACCAAATCCACAGCTACATATGGATTATTTCTGAAAAAGATCTAAAAACCAGATGAACTGCACTCTACAACAACAGAGAAGGGGACTGTATTGAGGTGAGTAGGAAAGTCAGAGACATGGTCTCATTAAAAACCCCACCCTCAATGTAGAGACACACAAAAGGGAAGAAACTCAACAGACAGGCACTTCTCCCAGAGGAGTGAGGGCTTTATGCCCCACCTCAGGCACCCTGATGCCTGGGATCTGTAACACAGAGATGAGCCTTGGAACATCTTCTTGGAAAACCATCAGGACTGACATCTTGGGATCCCAAAGTGTTATAGGAAACTGAGATTCCCCTCTTGTAGGGCTTGCACTCGGTCTTTACCTGCCTGAGACCCAGGGGGGAAAAAACCCCAGCAGCTCGAGAAGTGCCTATTAGTGACCCAAAGGTAGGAGGAATATCACAGGTGCAAAGGTCATCCCTGAAGAACAAGAGGTCCAAACTCCATGCTGGGCACCACCATCCTGGGAATGTATGACTTAGAAATCCACTGGGGCTTAACTCCTGGAGATCTAGAGGGCTACAGGAAACTGAGACTCTACTCTTAAAGGGCCAGCAGCAAACAATACCACTCACTGTGAGCCCCAGCCCAGAGGCAGCAGTTTTAAAAGCACCTGGGCTGGGGCGCCTGGGTGGCTCAGTCAGTTGAGCGTCTGACTGTGGCTCAGGTCATGATCTCACTGTTCGTGGGTTCGAGCCCCGCATCGGGCTCTGTGCTGACAGCTCAGAGCCTGGAGCCTGTTTCGGATTCTGTGTCTCCCTCACTCTCTCTGCCCCGCCCTCCCTCGCTCGCGTTATCTCTCTCTGTCTCAAAAATAAATAAACATTAAAAAAAATAAAATAAAATAAAAGCACCTGGGCTATATGTGAAAAAGATTTATTGACTAATTTTATGGCATGTGTTGCAAGGGCAGGGATCTGTAGAAACTGTTTCTAGGAATGGAGATGTTGGTAGGCACCATTTGTCTTGCCTGCCTTCAATATAGCTGGCCTGATGTTGGTGGGCTGTAGTTCTGACATTCTCCGTTCACCTTGCTAGCACTGCTCCCCCAAGCCACAGCATTCCCCTGCAGACCAGCTCCACCAAAGCAGTCCACCCTCCAGGTGTCCCTCCAAAGTGGTGGCTGCCTTGCCACACCTGGCGGGTAGCCTTGGTTAGGATTGGCATCCCCCCCTAAGGTGACGATTGCCTCACCACACTCAGTGGGCTGTCCTGGCTGGGATAGACACCCTTCTAAAGTGACTACTGCTCCGGAGAAGAGGAGGAGCCAGCCCTAGTCAGCAGTGCACCCGCACCAACCACAGTGGGGCCTCTCAGGCAGCCACGCGGTGGTGGGGGTCTATCCCCACCCACCAGCAGGCCTGTAGCAGCTGTCGCCAGGCCTCTTAGCCAGCTGCATTGGGGGCCAGCCCCCCCAGCTGGCATGCCTGTAGTAGTTGTGGCTCAGTCACAATAGAAGAGTGCCTTCATCCCGTTCAGGGGACATACCTGGAGCACCTGATTCTGGTGACCATTGGGGATTGTGCTGCTGAGCCCCACAGAATTCCTTCGACATAAGGCCACTAGCTTCAAGACCAGGAGATGTAGCTGACCTACCTAACACATAGAAACAAACACAGAGAGTCAGACAAAGGGCAGACACAGAGGAAAATTTTCCAAACAAAACAACAAGAGAAAACCTAAGAAGTAAATGAAACAACAAGCAATTTACTTAATAAAGAGTTGAAAGTAGGGGCGCCTGGGTGGCTCAGTCGGTTGAGCGACCGACTTCGGCTCAGGTCATGATCTCACGGTTTGTGGGTTCGAGCCCTACATCGGGCTCTGTGCTGACAGCTGGGAGCCTGGAGCCTGCTTCTGATTCTGTGTCTCCCTCTCTCTCTGCCTCTCCCCCACTCATGCTCTGTCTCTCTCTCTCTCTCAGAAATAAATAAACGTTAAAAAAAAAAGATTTAAGAGTTGAAAGTAATGGTCATAAAGATGCTCACCAGACATGAGAGAAGAGTGGATGAACTTGTGAGAACTTCAACAAAGAGAAAATATTAAAAAAGAAACAACCTGAGCCAAAAGATACAATAACTGAATTGAAAAAACACTTAGAAATTAAAAATAGAACTACCCCATGATCCAGCAATTGCACTACTAGGCATTTATCCAAGGGATACAGATGTGCTGTTTCGAAGGGGCACATGCACCCCCATGTTTATAGCAGCACTATCAACAATAGCCAAAGTATGGAAAGAGCCCAAATGTCCATCGATGGATGAATGGATAAAGAAGATGTGGTACATATATACAATGGAGTATTACTCGGCAATCAAAAAGAATGAAATCTTGCCATTTTGCAACTACGTGGATGGAACTAGAGGGGATTATGCTAAGCGAAATTAGTCAGAGAAAGACAAATATCACATAACTTCACTCATATGAGGACTTTAAGACACAGAACAGATGAACACAAGGGAAGGGAAGCAAAAATAATATAAAAACAGGGAGGGGGACAAAACAGAAGAGACTCTTAAATATGAAGAACAAACAGGTTTACTGGAGGGGTTGTGGGAGGGGAGATGGGCTAAATGGGTAAGGGGCATTAAGGAATCTACTCCTGAAATCATTGTTGCACTATATGCTAACTAACTTGGATGCAAATTAAAAAAAAAAAAACACTTAGAAGGACTCAACAATAGATTAGAGGATGCAGTAGAGGAGATCAGTGACTTGGAAGACAGGGTAGTATAAATCATCCAAGCTGAACAGCAAAAAGAAAAAATGAATTTAAAAAATGAGGATAAGGCCGCCTGGCTAGCTCAGTCGGTAGAGCATGAGACTCTTAAAAAATGAGGATAGGCTAAAGGGACCTCTGGGGCAACAACAAGCATATTGACCTTCACATTATAGAGGTACTAGAAAGAGGAGAGAGAAAAAAGGGCAGAAAACTTATTTGAAGTGATCATAGTTGTAAGCTTCTCTAACCTGGAGAAGGAAACAGATAGCCAGGTCCAGGAAATAAAGACAGCTCCAAACAGAATGAATCCAAAGAGGCCCACATCAAGACACATAATAATGAAAATGTCAAAAATTAAAGATAAAGAGGGAATCTTAAAAGTGGCAGAAAGAAAAAAAAAAAACAGTTACATACAAGAGAAACCCCATAAGACTATCAGCTGATTTTTCAGCAGAAACTTTACAGGTCAAGGGAGTGGCATAATATATTCAAAGTGCTGAAAAGAGAAAACCTATAACCCAAAGATACTGTACATGGGGAAATTATCTTTCAGAATTGAAGGAGAGGGAAAGTATTTTCCAGACACACAAAAATGAAGAGTTCATTACCACTAAACCAGCTTTAGAAGAAATGTTGAGGGGACTTTTTTAAGCAGAAAAGGCCATACATCGAAGCAAGAATATTGTGAAAAAAATTTACTAGTAAAGGCATACCTATAGTAAAGTTAGAACATCAATCACTTATAAACTTGGTGTGAAGGTTAAAAGACAAAAGTAGTCAAATCAATTATACCTACAATGATTAGTTAAGGGATGCGCAAAATGAAAAGATGTAAACCATTTCATCAAATATATAACATGTGGAGAGGGGAGTAAAGGTGTAGTCTTTTACAATGTATTTAAACATAAGCAACCACTGACTTAATATAGACTGCTATATACATAAGGTGTTATATGTGAACCCTATGGTGCCCACAGACCAAAAATCTATGGTAGAAAAAGAAAAAAATAAAGGAATCCAAGCATAACACCTAAAGCAAGTCATCAAATCACAAGGGAAGAGAACAAGAGAAGAAGAAAGGAACAGAGAAGAACTACACAAACATCCAGAAAACAGTGAAAAAAATGGTAATAAGTACATACTTATCAATAATTACTTTAATTCTTTTCCATGTTTATTTATCTTTGAGAGAGAGACAGAGCGTGAGTGGGGTGGGGCAGAGAGAGGGGGAAACACAGAATCTGAAGCAGGCTCCAGGCTCTGAGCTATCTGCACAGAGCCTGATGTGGGGCTCAAACCCACGAACCATGAAATCATAGCCTGAGCTGAAGTCAGATGCTTAACTGACTGAGCCACCCAGGCACCCCTGTCAATAATTACCTTAAATGTAAATGGACTAAATGCCCCTATCAAAAGACAGAGGATAACCGAACGTATTTTTAAAAAGACCCATTCATATGCTGCCTTCAAGAGACTCAATTCAGACCTAAAAACACATACACTGAAAGTCAAGGAATCAATGAAGATATTCCATACAAATCGAAGTACAAAATAACTGGGGTAACAATACTTATATCAGACAAAATGGGCTTTAAAACAAAGACTATAGCAAAAGACAAAGAAGGATATTACATAATGATAAAGGGATCAATCCAACAAGAGGATATAACAACTATAAATATCTATGCACACAACATAGGGCACCGAAATGTACAAAGCAAATAGTAACAGACATAAAGGGAGAAGTTGACAGTAATGTTATAATAATAGGGAACTTTACACCCTACTTATATCAATGAATAGATCATCCAGATAGAAAATCAATAAGGAAACAGTGGCTTTGAATAACATATTAGACCAGATGGTCTTAACAGATATATAACAGAACATTCCATCTAAAAACAGCAGAATACACATTTTTCTCAAGTGCACATGGAAAATTCTCCAGGATAGATCATGTTAGGCCACGAAACAAGTCTCAGTAAATTTAAGAAGATTGAAATCATATCAAGCATCTTTTCTGACCACAACACTATGAAACTAGAAATCAATTGCAAGGAAAAAAGCAAGCTGGAAAAAATACAAACACATTGAGGCTTAAACAACATTCTACTCCACAACCAATGGGTCAACAAAGAAATCAAATGGAAATTAAAAAACACCTTGAGACAAATGAAAATAGAAACACAGCATTCCAAAACCTTTGGGATGCAGAAAAAGCAGTTCTAAGTGAGAAGTTTAATAAATTACTAAAAATACACTTTTCCAAGACTGAGTCAGGATGAAACAGAAAATTTGAACCGATCGATTACTAGCAATGAAATTGAATCAGTAATAAAAAAATTCCCAACAAACAAAAGTCCAGAACCAAATGGCTTCACAGATTAACTCCATCTAACATTTAAAGAGGAGTTAATACCTATCTTTCTCAAACTATTCTAAAATTTGAAGACAAAGGAACACTTCCAAATTCATTCTACAAGGCCAGTGTTACCGTGGTACTAAGACCAGAAAAAGACAGTACTAAATAATAAAATTACAGGCCAATATCCCTGATGAATATAGATGAAAAAAATCCTCAACAAAATATTAGCAAACTGCACCCAACAATGCATTAAACGGATAATTCATCATAATCATGTGAGATTTATTTCAAGGATTCAAGAATGATTCAATATCCACAAATCAATCAAGGTAATACACCGCAATAACAAAATGTGGTATAAAATCATATAATCATCTCAATAGATGCTGAAAAAGCATTTCATAAAATTCAACATTCATTCCTGATAAGAACTCTTAGCAAAGTGAGCATAGCAGGAACATACCTCAACATAATAAAGGCCATTTATGACAAACCCACAGCTAACATCATGTTCAGTGACGAAAAGCTAAAAGAACATCATATTCAGTGATGAAAAGCTAAAAGTTCCTCCTCTAAGATCAGGAACAAGACAACGATGGCCACTCTTTCCACTTTTATTGAACATATTATTAGCCACAGCAATCTGACAAGAAAAAGAAGTAGAAAGACATCCAAATTGGTAAGGAAGAAGTAAAACTGTCACTATTTGTAGATGATATGATACTATATACAGAAAACCCTAAAGGCTGCACAAAAAAACTATTCAAACTAAGAAATGAATTAAGTAGAATAGTGTAAGATACAAAATTAATATACAGAAATCTGCTGTTTCTATATACCAATGGTATACTAGAAGGAAGATAAATTAAGGAAACCATCTTACAATTGCCTCAAACAGAATAAGATACCCAGGAATAAATATAACTAAGGAGGTAAAAGGCCTGTGTTCTGAAAACTAAGACATTGATGAAAGAAATGGAAGATGACACAAATAAATGGGAAGATGTACCATTAGACCCGTGGTTTGGAAGAATTAATGTCATTAAAATGTCCATACTACGCAAAACGATCTATGGATTGAATGCAATCTGTATCAAAATACCAGTAGCATTTTTCACAGAACTTGAACAAATAATCCTCAAATTTACATGGAACCACAAAAGACCCTGACCAGTCAAAGCAATCTTGAAAAAGAAGAACAAAGCTTGGAGGTATCACAACCCTAGATGTCAAACTCTACTACAAAGCTATAGTAATCAAAAGCATACGCTGCTGGCACAAAAATAGACAAGTAGATCAGAGAATAGCATGTAGAGCCCAGAAATAAACCCGTGCTTACATGGCCAATTGATCTGTGACAGAGGAGGCAAGGATACACCATGGGGAACAGATAGTCGCTTCGGTATATGGTCTTGGGAAATTTGGACAGCTACATGCAAAAGAATGAAACTGGACCGTTTTTTTACACCATATAAAAAATAAACTCAAAACGGTAATGCTTGACAAAGAGCATATGAAATTTTGTGATAATGAACTTATTTTCATTGTGAGGGGTGCATTAGAATCATTGGAGTTTTCAAAAATATTATTGCTACTAACTTAGAATCCCTGGGCGTGTACATTCTAAAAAGTTATCACGGTTAATTGTGACATGTATATCATATTAAGAAATATTGCTGCAAATCATATCCAGAGAAAGCAGAATTGGACACTATTCAGGGAAACCTGAGGATCTAAGCCTTTATCAGAGCATTATTAATAATGACTGTGACATACAATTTGCAAAGCCTTATGGCACAGAACTAGTGACTTCCATTTGGGCTAATATCCAATAATCCACTCTCTTCAGTATGGCTATATAATCAACAATGAGTCAATGGATTGGACCATCCACGTGTGTAGTTTCAAAAGCACTCCGGGTGATCTGGGCATGCATTTGGTTAGTAACTTCTGTTGAATGGACAAGCCCCTTTGGATCATAATATTAAGGCTTATTCCACCATTTTGGAAGCATTTTTGACTCACAGCATTGTGTATGTCATCTGAAGGCTTCCTTTCTTCTAGATTTGCTATGTTTCCTGCACAAGAGAGAGCCTCATCCATAGGCCTTGCAGTCTGGTGCCTAAGGAGTGTGATTTGAGGGGTCCATTACGGTATCTTTATCTGTGCTCCAAAGATTCATTCCTTTAAGCTAAGCATTGCCCCTTCCCCATCCTTGGCCTTCTTTGAAAATGGTAAAAAAAAAAAAAAAAAAAAAAGTCCATCACTAAATCTTAGCCTGAATAAACACATCAGGCATATTTTAACATGTAGACCTTGGATTCTTAGAGGAGATGTTTCAAGGCACTGACTGGAGAGATGAACATTCTATAAATAAATCATCCTTCCTCAGGACCTCTACCTTTGCAGATAAAAAAGGAGAACCTCCTAAAAATCTTTCTGAGCTTTTCAGTTCCCCCTTGACATCTCTCACTGATCATTGCTGCCGCCATCATGTGGGCAGTGAGATCCTACTCCCCTTTCAAAGATCTGATTCAACCTGGTTTGGCAGAACAAAGCACACCTTTACTTATGGCCCTGAAGTTACAAAGGAGAAATAAAAATAGAGTGTCCTGAAGCCAGAAAACCTGAGTGTCATGGAATAGCTTGCTTTACTCAAATAAGTACAGCGTCATGGTGGACCATCACAATGTCTAAGGTCCATCTGTCTGGATTCTATTCCCAACTCTAATCTTTATGAGCTTTGTGACTTGGGACAGTTAATTTAATCTCCTCATGAATCCTTTCTACTAGTCGTATGAAGGTAATGGTAGTTCTTATCTCATAGGTTTGTTGCAACCTACATTACTTGGATCGGCACATAGCAAGTACATCGGTTTCAATACACGTTATTGCCATCATTATTCATTTCAACTGTATATCCTTTCTTCCAGGGAGCCCTGAAAAGAAGAGATCTGAGTTACTTCTTACCTAGCTCCAGAACTTTTTCCAAATGTCAGGTAGTATCTTGGATACTTCTTGCCTGAAAATACAATAAAAATTCAGATGAGGAGAAGAAAAGTTATTTTCTTTACTCGCCCAGAGCCTATACTAGCCTTTACTCTAAGGAATATTTTCTTTTCATTGCAGGCCAGAACAGGATAACGGTTCCAAGGGAGTACCACAACCCCAGCATTCATATTCCCAAATGTCTTCCCCAATTTTGCCAAGGCCGGGTTATTCTTTCCGATAATAGTTTGGCTCTCAATAATTGCTCATTTGACACTGAATGATGCCATAACAATCATGCTAGGCTATGATGAGTTTTCCACTTCTATGGAGTGGCCCTTGCTCAACGATGCAGAGGACTGTTCTGATTTATATGTTCGGCTAGGTACACAATGTGTACCTTTCAAATTAACTGTTTCTTGTCGACCGATTAGAGCGAGGAAGAAGTACATTCCAGAACTGATGACAGTTTGCCGTCTTAATCAGTTTGGGCCGCTATAACCAAAACACCATACGCTGGGTGGCTTAAACAACATTTATTTTTCACAGTTCTACAGTCCAAAATCCAGGTGTTGGCAGATCCAGTGTTTGGTGAGGGCCCACTTCCTGGTTTGTAGATGGCTGTCTTCTGATATCTTCACATGGCAAGGAGCAGAAGAGAGAGGAAGCAAGCTCTTTTCTGTCTCTTCTTACAAGAGCACTAATCCCATTCATGAGGACTCCACCCTCACGACCTAGTTACTTCCCAAATGGCTCCATCTCCAAACCTTTATTCTGGGGATTAGGCCTCACCATATGAATTTTTGAGGGACACAAACATTCAGTCCATAGCACTGTATCTTATTGGGAATTACCCTTTCAGGCCAAGGTCACCTACGGGTGCCAGGCTAGAATGGACCTAAGCTGCCAACAGGGATAATCTGTTATGGAGACTGAATTTTGGCTTGGTGATATGGATTTTAATGAAGTCTGCCTTATGTATGTCTTTTCTTCCCATTTTACAGAATTCCTTTATTTGTCCAGCTTTGGTGAAGTATGATTAACAAATAAAAATTGTATATATTGAAGGTGCACAATGTGATATTTTGGTATGTGCGTCCCTGTGAAATAATCACCACAATCAAGCTCATGAATATGTCCATCATCTCACCTCACATAGCTATCATTATTTTTGTGCTAAGGGCACTTCAGATCTACTCCTTAGCAAATTTCAAGTGTATTATCACTCGGCTTACTGTATTACTATTGGCTGTATTCACCATAACGTACATTAGATCCCCAGAACCTATTCATCTTATAACTGAAAGTTTGTATGCTTTAATCAAATATCTCCCCTTACCTGCCCTTCAGTCTCCTACAACCACTATTCTACTCTCTCTTACTATGAATTCAACTTTTTAAAAAGTTTTAGAGAGACAGAAAGAGAGAAGAGAGAGAGAGAGAGCACACAAGCAGGGGAGAGGGGCAGAGAGAGAGAGAGACAGAATCTTAAGCAGGTTCCACACTCAGCGCAGAGCATGATGCGGGGCTCGATCCCAAGAGTCTGGGATCATGACCTGAGCTGAAATCAAGAGTCGGATGCTCAACTAACTGAGGTATCCCACTGTGAGTTCAACTCTTAAAAAATATTTCATATGTAAGCGAGATCATGTGATATTTGTTTTTCTGTCTCTAGCTTATCCTTGAGGTTAATCCACGTTGCTGCAAATAGCAGAATTTCCTTCTGATTTAAGGCTGAATTATATATATGTATATACATATATGCATGAGTTTATTTCTGGGCTCTCTGTTTTGTTCCACTGGTCCATATGTCTATTGCTATGCCAGTATCATACTGTCTGATTACTGTAGCTTTGTAATATAATTTGAAATCCGCAAGTGTGTTACCTCCCGTTTTGTTCTTTCTCAGGATTGCTTTGGTGACTTGGGGTCTTTGTGGTTCCATATGAATTCTAGGATTGCATTTTCTATCTCTGTGAAAAATACCATTGGCATTTTGACAGGGATTGTATTAAATCTACAGATCAGTTGGGAGTAGAATGGACGTTTTAACAATATTAATTCTTCCGATCCATGAACATAGAATGTCTTTTCTCTTTATTTGTGCTTTCTTCAATTTCGTTCATTAATGTTTTGTAGTTTCAGTGTACAAATCTTTCTACTTGGTTAAATGTATTCCTAAGTATTTTATTCTTTTTGGCATTATTATAAATGGAATTTTCTTAATTTATTTTTCAGATAGTTTGTTGTTAGTGTATAGAACTGCTATTAATTTTTGTGTTTTGATTTTGTAACCTGAAACTTTACTGAATTCATATATTAGTTTTAAAATTTTTGGAGTGCCTGGGAGGCTCAGTCAGTTACGAGCCCGACTTCGGCTCAGGTCATGATCTCACGTTTCGTGGGTTCGAGCCCCGCGTGGGGCTCTGTGCCGACAGCTCGGAGCCCGGAGCCTGCTTCGGATTCTGTGTCTCCCTCTCTCTCTGCCCCTCCCCTACTCATGCTCTGTCTCTGTCTCAGAAATAAATAAACATTAAAAAAAAATAAAGTCTTTTAGGGGACTATTAAAGTTTCTGTATAGACGATCATGTCATCTGCAGATAGAGATAATTTTACTTCTTCCTTTCTGATTTGGATGTGTATTTTTCCTTGTCTAATTGCTCTGGCTAGGACTTCCAGTACTATGCTGGGTAGAAGTGGTGAAAAAGGGCACTCTAATCTTGTTCTTGACCTTATAGGACACGCTTTCAGCTCTTGAGTGTGATGTTGTCTGTGAGCTTGTCATATGTGGCCTTTATTTTGTTGAGGTACGTTCCTTCTATACCTAATCTGTGGGTTTCTCTTTTTTTTATCATGAATAGATGTTGAATTTTGTCAAACAATTTTTCTGTGTCTTTTGAGACGATCATATAACTTTTGTCCTTCATTCTGTTACTATGATACATCACATTTACTGATTTGTATATGTCGAACCATTCCTGTGTCCCTGGGATAAATTTCACTTGATCATGGTGTATGATCCTTTTAATGTGCTAATGAATTCAGTTTGCTAGTATTTGTTTGTGGAGAAGTTTTGCATCAATGTTCATCGGGTATATTGGTCTATGATTTCCTCTCCTTGTGGCGTACTTGTCTGGCTTCCGGCATGAGGGGAATTCCGGCCTTTAAGATAAGTTTGGAAGTGTTCCTTAATCCTCAGAGTTTGAGAAGGACTGACATAAATTTTTTTTTAAATCTGAGGTAGAAATCATCACAAGGAATCTAGTCTTGTATTTTTCTTTGCTGGGAAATTTTGATTAATGATTCAATCTCTTTACTCATTATTGTTCTGTTTAGGTTTTTTTATGCCTTCGTAATTCAGTCTTGATGCATTGTATGTTTCCAGAAGTTTATCCATTTCTTCTAGGTTGCCCAATTTGTTGGTGTATGATTATTCACAGTAGTGTCTTATGATCCTTTTTATTTCTGTGGTATCAGTTGTAATTATTTGACCTGTCTGGAAGATCTCTGAAAACACCCAGTCACGGAGTTTATTTTTATTTGACCTGACTCAGAACTTGGTCACTGAGAGCAGCTCTGATGCCAGGGATATTTATTAAAGCAACCAAAGATAAATTTTTAATATTGAAAGCTAGCCAGATGTCCATCAACTGATAAGTAGATCAATAAAATGTGGCACATCCATAAATCAAATATTGGTCGGTAATAAGAAGGAATGAAGCAAAGATACATGCTACAGTATGTATTAGCATTGAATACATTTTGCTATGTGAAAAAGTCAGATACAGAAGGCTACTTAATGTGTAATTATATTTACATGAAATGTCCAGAATAGGCAAATTCATACAGATAGAAAGAGTTTGGTGATTGCCATGGACCGAGGGGGCAGCAAGATATGGAGCGACTACTAATGGGTGTGGGATTTCTTTTGGGGGGGGGCTAAAATAGTCTTTTAAAAAACTTTTTTTAGTGCCTATTTAGTTTAGACAGAGAGAGAGACAGACAGACAGAGCATGAGCAGGGGAGGGACAGAGAGAGAGACGGAGACACAGAATCCAAAGCAGGCTCCAGGCTCCGAGCCTTCAGCACGGAGCCCGACACACAGAGCCCGACGCGGGGCTCAAACCCACGGACCATGAGATCATGACCTGAGCTGAAGTCAGACACTCAACCGACTGAGCCACCCAGGCGCCCCAGGGTGCTAAAATATGCTGAAATTAGATAATGATGAAATTAGATAGTGATGATAGGCATGTTTCATGAACTATGTTGTATTTCCCCGGTAGTGAGTTTGAACATCTTTTCATGTGTTTGTTTTATTTTTTTTAAAAAACCAACTTTTTATTTATTTATTTAATTTTTAAGTAGGCTTCACACCCAGCGTGGAGCCTAATGCGGGGCTTGAACTCATGACCCTGAGGTTGAGACCTGAGCTTAGATCACGAATCAGATGATTAACTGACTGAGCCACCCAGGCACCCTATTTTATTTTTAATATTTTTCCTCATTTGAATTGCCTGCCTGTAATTGTTGACTGCCTTTCCTTTGGTTGTTTGACTTTTTCTGATTCATTTGTACCTGCTCTTCATATATTCTGTATATGAATTTTTTAGGCACATATATTGCAAATACCCTTTCTCAGTCTATTGATTGTTTTTCTGCATTTCTAGGGGTTTTTTTTTTTTTTTTTGAAGTACATTCCTTTAAATGTCACATTTGATCAATCTTCTGGTTTGTGCTTTAAGAAACTCTTCCTTACCCTTAGGTCATGTTGGTATCTGTCCTGTATTCTTTATTTGTTTTTCAAGGTCCACATATATATTGAAATTAGTTTTTTTCTGTAATTAAAAATCCCTCTGTGACAGGGTGTCCCTATAAACAGAGCCCTTGAGGAGTGCCTGGGTGGCTCAGTATGTTAAGCATCTGACTTTGGCTCAGGTCATGATCGCACAGTTTGTGAGTTCGAGTCCCCCATTGGGTGAGCTCAAGCCCTGCTTTGGGTGATCACGAGCCTGGGTGAGCCCTGCTTCTCTCTTTCTGCCCCTCACTCGCTTGTGCCACCTCTCTCTCTTTCAAAAGAAAAGAAAAGAAAAGAAAAGAAAAGAAAAGAAAACAGAGCACTTGAGGCACCACCTTCTTCTCTCTGCCAAGTTAGATCATTGATCCTAAATTGGAAAGTCCACATTAACACTTTTAGGTCGAAAACCATACACAGAGGGCAGTTGTAAAATATGAGAAGACTTTTCTAGGCAGAAAGAATGGATGCACTTGGGTCCTTCTTCCTCTTTAGCTCCTCTTAAGGTAATCCTTCAGGCCGACTCACTTAGAACTTGAAAATGTAATGATATCAAGTCCTGCAGCTTTGTTCTTCTTTTTCAAGATATTTTTGGCTACTCTGAGGCCTATAATTTCCATGTGAATTTTAGGATCAGCTTTTTAATTTCTGCAAGGAAGGCATGTAGGATTTTGATAGGGATTTTAGCAACACTGGGGATGAATTTCGGTAGTATTGCCATCTTAACCGTATTACGGCTTTCCAGTCTGTTAATATAGAATATCTTTTTACTCATCTAGGTCTTTTAAAATTCCTTTCAAAAGTGTTTGTATTTTCAAGGTTCATCCACATTAATTTTTTTAACGTGTTTATTTTATTTTTGTGAGAGACAGAGCGCGAGTGGGGGAGGGGCAGAGAGAGAGGGAGACACAGGATCCGAAGTAGGCTCCAGGCTCTGAGCTGCCGGCCTGATGTGGGGCTTGAACTCACAGACCGTGAGATCATGACCTGAGCTGAAGTCAGACGCTTAACCGACTGAGGCACCCAGGTGCTCCAAGGCTCATCCATATTAAAACATCTATCAGAACCTTATTCTTTCTGGGGCACCTGGGTGGCTCAGTCAGTTAAGCATCTGACTTCAGCTCAGGTCATGATCTCGCGGTCCGTGAGTTCAGGCCCTGCATCGGGTTCTGTGTCGACAGCTCAGAGCCCGGAGCCTGCTTTAGATCCTGTGTCTCCCTCTCTCTGTGCCCCTCCCCCACTCATACTCTGTCTTTCAAATTGAATAAATGTTAAAAAAATTTTAAAAAACAACTTTATTCTTCCTTTTACGGGTGAGTAATATTTTATTGTTGGACTAGAATACCACATTTTGTTTATCTATTCATCTGTTGATGGACACTCAGGTTGTTTCCATCTTTTGGTTATCGTGAATATGACTGCTATGAACACTGACGTACAATTGTTTGTTTGAGTCCCTGATTTCAGTTCTCTTGGGTATATACCTAGTAGTGGCATTGCTAAGTCATATAAAAATTCTTTGTTTAGATTTTGAGGAACCACCAAACTGCTTTCCACAGTGGCTATACCATTTTACATTCCTACCAGAAATGTATAAAGTTTCCTATTTCCCCATATCCATGCCATTACTCGTTATTTTCTGTATTTTTCACGGTACCCATCCTAATAGGTGTGAAATGGGAATCTCATTGTGATTTTGGTTTGCATTTCTCTAATGACTAAAGCTACTGAGCATCTTTTCTTAGCCGTTTGAATATCTTCTCTGGAGAAATATCTATTTAAGTTGTTTTTTTTTTCCATTTTTTATTTGGGTTTGGGTTTTTGTTGTTGAGTTGAAGCTTGTTATGGATTCTGATAATCCTTTGTCAGGTATATGATTTGCATATATTTTCCCATTGTGTACATTTGTCTTCTCACTTTTTTTATAATATCATTTGATGATAGAAGAGTTTTAAATTTTGATGAAGCCCACTCTATTTCTCTTCTTTTGTTGCTTGTGTTTTTGGGGTCATATGTAAACATTCCTTGCCCAATCCAAGGTCACAGAGTTTTACCCCCATGTTTGCTTCTAAGACTTTTATGGTTTCAGTTTTGCATTTATATTTGAGTTAACTTTTGTATATGGTGTGTGGTAGGGGTCTAACATCATTCTTTTGCATGTGGACATCCAGTTGTAAAACCTTTTCTTTTTTTTTTTAATTTTTTTTTTAACGTTTATTTATTTTTGAGACAGGGAGAGACAGCATGAACGGGAGAGGGTCAGAGAGAGAGGGAGACACAGAATCTGAAACAGGCTCCAGGCTCCGAGCTGTCAGCACAGAGCCCGATGCAGGGCTCGAACTGTCAAACTGTGAGATCATGACCTGAGCCGAAATCGGACGCCCAAGCGACTGAGCCACCCAGGTGCCCCATTGAAGTGAGTTTTTAATTTGAGAAGTGTAAGTTCTGTGACTTTATTCTTTTTTTAATTTCAACATTTATGATAAAGCTATAGTAATCAAGAGAATGTGGTATTAGTGCAGGAATAAATAGGTTAATGGAAGAGAATACAATCCAGTAATAGGCCCACATATATAAAGACAACTGATTTTCAACCAAGGCACCAAGGCAATTCAATGGGGGAAAAGAAAGTTTTTCGATAAACGGAGCTGAAACAGCCGGAAAAACATGCAGAAAAAAAAAAGAATCTTGGCCTCTGTTGCACACCACGCACAAAGATTAATTTGCAATGGATTGGTTCTTTTTCAACATTGTTTTGGCTTTTCAGAGCCCCTTGGAATCCCATATGAATTTGAGGATCATCTTTTCCATTTTCACAAAAAGGCTATCGGGGTTTCGATAGGGACCGTGTTGAACCCGCGGTTAGTTCCCTTTGGGCAGTATGGATATGTCAACAATATTATGTCTTCCTACCCTAATCCTGTATTATTGGCCTGCTGTGCCTGGGTTAGAGTTTCTGCCCAGGAGTGGGAGATGCTTGGAGTGTGGGAGCCCACAACCCCTCAGTTACACTTACCAGATTTAGCCACTTCAACTTAGAGTTGGAGACGGTGAGAAATGCTGGTGGCCTGGGGGTGTGCTGTAACCCCTTGACCGGGAACTGTGAGGAGAAGAGCCCCATCTTCTTGGCCTCACCTTTTCTGCGTGAGGCAGGTCGGGGAGGGGAGTGAGTCGTGGCTTGAGACTCTCACTGTTCTCATGGATATTTGATAGCTTCTCTTGAACATCCATGCTTCTTCATTTGATGGATACCTGTTGAACAATTTCCAGAGACTAAATGATTGGTTTTCAAAAAAATATATATATATATATATATATATATATATATATATTTTTTTTTTTTTTTTTTTTTTTTTTACCAGTTATGTGTTTTTCCCCCACATGTTGGAATTCTGGAAGTACAAGTGTCCTCTTAGACTTTTAATGTTTGATTGCTGTGTTAGTTTCTCCCATTCTTTTCCTGACATTGGTAACTTGTTGTTTCTGTCTTCCCCACACCCCTTGGGTCAGTCTTAGTAACGTATATAAATGTATTATTCCTTTAAAGATTGAACTTCAGATTTTGTTGATTTCCTCTATCACATATACTTTTTCTATTTTATTCACCCCTCTTCTTATCTTTATTATTTATTTCCTTCTTTTTTTCTTTTATGGTTGATTTAGTGCTTTTTCTACTATCTTTAGATGGTTACTTAGATTACTGAAGTTCAATCTTTCTTCTTTTCTAATGTACACATTTAAAGCTATATATTTCTTTCTATTTTTGAGTAATCTCTACTCCCATCATGGGGCTTGAACTCACAACCCCGAGATCAAGAGTCACACGCTCTCCTGACTGAGTCAGCCAGGTGCCCCTAAAGCTATATATTTCTTTCTAAACACTGCTTTAGCTGCATACCTCAAACTTTTTTCTCATATTTTTTATCCTTCCGCTTTAAATATTTTCTAATTTCCATTCTGATTCTTTTTTGACCCATGAGATATTTAGAAGTAGATTTCTTAATTTCCAAACACTTGGTAGTAAACTAGAATACTAGAAATTATTGTTTTTACTTTAATTCCACTGTGTTCGAAGAATATATTCAGAATGATTTCAAACAGTTCCTATCTGCTGAGGTTCATTTTACAATCACATCTGTTCGACTTTGGAAAATAGTCCGTCTGTACTTAAGAACAATGTACATTTGACCCTTAGCAGTCTGCCAACCCCCTACGCAATCAGAAATCTACGTACAACTTTTGACTTTCCAGTTAACTACTGATAAACTACTGTTGACTGGAAGCCTTACCAATAACATAAACAGTTGATGAACACATATTTTATATGTCATATGTATTATATACTGTATTCTTACAATAAAGAAAGCTAGAGAAAAAAGATGTTATTAAGGCAATTATAAGGAAGAGAAAATACATTTACAGTACTGGGCTGTAGAAAAATCCATGTATCAGTGGGCCCGTGCATTTCAAACCCATGTTGCTCAAGGGTCAACTGTATATTCGATTGTACTTTGCATGTAGTGTAAATTAAATTAATTTCTTTTTCACATAAAATCTATATACTAGGTCAAATTTGTTACTTGTGTTTTTTAGGTTTTCTCTATCTTTATAGATTTTTTCCTCCTGCTTGTTCCATTCAGCTATTTTGAGAGATCTATTATAGTATTCAAGATATCCAACAATGATGTTTGTGAATTTGTCAGCTTTTCTTCTTTATTTTGTCAATGTTTGCTTCTTGCATTTTGAAACTATTACAGGGTGTGTGAAGAGTAAGCAGGTCTGCACCGTCTGAGGGAACAGTGCCCACGGATTGCCCTGACTTCAGACACTAGTCACAAGTTTAAGAATCCTGAGGCCTACAAATTTTGGGGTTCCCATGATCGTTCTCAGCTTTAATAATTCACTAGAATAACCCACAGGAGTCATTATGATTACAGTTTTCTTAAAGCAAAAGGATACAAGTTAGAACCAGTCAAAGGAAGAGAGGGATACGGCAAAGCCCGGAAGGGTTCCAGTCGGGAAGTTTCCATCTCCCTCAGGGGCATGTTACCCTCCTGGCACCAGTGTGTGACAATATTGAAAGAATACTGCCCGCCAGGGAAGCTGACTTGAACTTTTGGTGTCCGGGGTTCTCACTGGGGCTTGATCACATCCTACCTGCCAAGAGTATTGTATCCTAGGAAATCTTTTGTTCATGGGTGAACTGGGAGGGCTGGTTATCCTACTCAGACTTGAACCCAGTATATCTGTAGCTTGAACTCAGGTTCTTTTTTTTTTTTAAGTTTATTTATTTTGAGAGAGAGAGTACAAGTGGAGGAGGGGAAGAGAGAGAGAGAGAGAGAGAGAGGGAGAGAGAGAATCCTGAGCAGGCTCCATACTGTCAGTGCAGAGCCCGATGCGGGGCCCGATCCCATGAACCGTATGATCATGACCTGAGCCGAGATCAAGAGTCAGACGCTTAACCCACTGAGCCACCCATACTTACTGCATTATATTGCTTCCCTGAGATAATATACTCAGATATTTGATGTCACTCAGTCTGATTTGCCGAGTCTTGCCAAGTCATTTGGTGTTTTCCTGTGTGCTTGGGTAGAAAACGCCAAGACCATGAGATAAAAGTTACAAGATGTGGTGTCATTTCGATACAAGGAGGAACTTTCTAACAGCCAGTTCTGTCCAAACATAGGGCGAGTTGACTCAAAGTGTTATACTCTGCCTTGTGCTCTGGTTAAAGCCGAGTGCAAGGTACTCGGTTAAATTTTTATCTTATTGGCTTCAGCATATTGCTGAAATCTTTAAATGTTGTTTTCAGTTCAGATTCTGTGATACAGCATTTTAGATACACCTTCTAAATTCATGTGATTCATAATAATCCTTGTATGCCTTCCACCCAAGCCATTGACATATGAGCCGTGTGTCTGGTTATTGATTTAGAACTCTGCCTCAAACATTTTGAAGCATCTTGCAATGAAAAAAACATGAAACAGTTTGTTAGTACAGAAATATGGAATCTTTAAATACTACAGTGAAGATAATTCTGCAAAGGACTCAAATAACAGGCTAAATAGTAAGCCTTCATCTGGATTCACTTAATTGAAGGCTATAACAATATCCAGAAGAATGGATCTTGCTTCAATCTTCTAAAATGTAACTTTTCTGCGGTGTTTTAAAAATAAGAACTCTATAGCACTTGGCTTGAGACTCTATTAAAGAGTGAGGGCCGGGGCGCCTGGGTGGCGCAGTCGGTTAAGCGTCCGACTTCAGCCAGGTCACGATCTCGCGGTCCGTGAGTTCGAGCCCCGCGTCGGGCTCTGGGCTGACGGCTCGGAGCCTGGAGCCTGTTTCCGATTCTGTGTCTCCCTCTCTCTCTGCCCCTCCCCCGTTCATGCTCTGTCTCTCTCTGTCCCAAAAATAAATAAACGTTGAAAAAAAAAAAATTAAAAAAAAAAAATAAAATAAAATAAAAAAAAAAATAAGAGTGAGGGCCGGATGCTGCTTTAGACACTACATATGTAGACACGACATAACTCGGTTGTATTATCATGTTGACAAATAGGAATTTTTCTCAGCAGACGTTATTTTCTGTACATTTCACTTCCAACCAAACAAATCGATATTATGTAGGGGCTACTAAAGCAACATTTATGATTGGCACTTCAAAGGTTGAAAAAAATTGTGTGAATCTGTGGTTTTTCATCTGGGTGGCAATAATATGATAATAGCATAATAGAGTCCCACTGCCTGGATTCAAATCCCAGTTCTGACACTTAGAAGCTTCATGAACTTCATATTAAATGAACTTCATATTAAATTTTTTTTAATATCATTTTTTTTAACGTTTTTATTTTTGAGACAGAGAGAGACAGACCATGAAGAGGGGAGGGGCAGGGAGAGAAGGAGACACAGAATCGGAAGCAGGCTCCAGGCTCTGAGCTATCAGCCCAGAGCCCGACGCGGGGCTCGAACTCACGGACCGCGAGATCGTGACCTGAGCTGAAGTCGGACGCTTAACCGACTGCACGACCCAGGCGCCCTTAAATTTTTTTTTAATGTTTATTTTATTTTTTGAGAGAGAGAGAGTGAGCGAGAGAATGAGTGGGGGAGGGGCAGAGAGAGAGGGGGGCAGAGGATCCAAAGCGGGCTCTGTGCTGACAGCAGAGAGCCCTATGCGGGGCTCGAACTCATGAACCGTGAGATCATGACCTGAGCTGAAGCTGGACACTTAACCGACTGACCCAGCCAAGTACCCCCACATTTTTCTGTCACGTTTTCTCACATGTCGCTGAAATGGTGATGGTGATAGTGACGATAAGAAAAAGCACCCCACATCAAGGGGCTGTTGTAGAGATTAAATGACTTGATGTATCCGAAACAATAGCTCTCAGCCTCAGGTGCCTACTGCGGTCACCTGGTGACTACGAAATGCTTGGACTGACATCACTCCCAAATATTCTAATTCAATTGGCTTCCATCGAGGCCTGGTCATCTGGAATTTTCTAGCTCGCCAGATGATTCTAATTTGTAGTGAAGGTTAAAAACCCCAGATCTAAAGTAACTGTAAGAGCACCTGGAAAATATTAAGTCTTTGGTAGGTGTTATCACCAGTCTTCAGAAGTTGGGGTGATAGTTTTCTTAAAGTTTTATAAGCAATATCGGGAAGTTGTCTGTGAAGGAAAACTACCTTTCACTTATTCTTGTTAACATAACTTCCCTTTCTCAATAGCATAATAGATTTAAGATTTTGTTTTGTTTGGTTTTGTTTACACAATTTATTCCCACTGTGGTCTATTTTTCTTTACCCTGGCAGGGAAAAGCAAGCTGTAATCCAATAATACTGACCTGATGCATACAGATAAGTGTGCAATTTGTTCCAGATTTATTCCATAAACTGCCTTTTAAAAAGTATTAAATTGAGAAGTTCTTCTTTTTTCTCATCCCGTTCTGATTTACACAGCTAGCCCTAGACGATGGGTTTATAGGGAAATCAACCTTCGGGTCCATAGAGAGTCCATGTGCAAGGTCTTGATAACCTCCCGCCCACCACAACATTGAAGTCATCTGACTATTTTAAAATTTGCAAAGAGTTCATAGAGATTAAAGGACTTTAAAACTGTAGTCACATTCTTTTTAAAGAGTATGTAGTCACATACTCTTTAAAAACAGTATGGTCCTTACGAGAAGACAAGAACCCTAAATTATATTTCTTATTGACGAGACAAATCATGACACAGAAGGAAAAGATTCTTCCTACACGAGTCCGTGATGTTCCTCCTTGGTGTTCTCCAGACATTAAGTGTCTGTACCTCAATTAATATATTTTCTCTTATGTAGAAAGTACATTGCCCAAAAGCCTTGAAAATGGGGATTCTTGTTATAAAATATAGGTCTCTTTCAAACATCTGAAACTAAAACTCAGAGGAAGAGCTTACACATTATAAGTTTTATGTTTTGAGTCTTGATTTAGCCACATTCCAGGAGTAAAATCTTAGCCATTAAAAGATATTTTTAAAAAAGGGCCTCTACCCTGTCTAGAAGGTACAACTATGAATTTGAGCCTTAAAATTTTTTTTAATGTTCATTTTTGAGAGAGAGACAGAGACAGAGAAAGACAGAGAGAGAGAGAGAGAGAGAGAGAGAGATAGAGCTTGACTGGGGGGAGAGGCAAAGAGAGAGGGAGGCACAGAATCCGAAGCAGGCTCCAGGCTCTGAGCTGTCAGCACAGAGCCCGATGTGGGGCTTGAACTCAGGGACCGTGAGATCATGACCTGAGCCAAAGCAGGACGCTTAACCGACAGAGCCACCCAGGCGCCCCTGAATTTTTTTAAGTCTTAATTGAAACCGTAAATGCAGGTTGAATAGCACCTGCAATTGGCAAATCTGTTTCATTCAGGTTTGGAAGTACTCTAGGCTCAGGCAATTTTTTTTTTTTTTTTGTAGCGGAAATGTCTGAAGGTTTTTAGATCTAAATGATCTGCAGTGAGGTAGGGGCAGATAGAGATTTAATTAAGTCAGGATCTCTGGGGGTGGACAAGAATCAACGTATTTAAAAAAAAAAATCTTAACTGTGACTTGTATAAACTACAGCTGGAAAGAGTTGAACTAGACATTATCCAGGGATAAACTCGCACAAGGAGATAAAATATTTACTTCAACTGCAGTCAGTGGAGAGCCTTCTAGTACCGCGCTAGCGCACTAGCGACCTGCCTCCAGGGTGAAACTGATGCATTAATCAACACGCTTTAGTATGTTGATTTAACTAACTGTGAACTCGCTTGGTCACATCATTAGACTCATACCCTTCCATTTAATTCATGAAGCTATTAAGGAGCATTTTGCAAAAGCAGGAACAACAACGACAACAACAAAAAACACCTTCAAAACAGTAAAAGAGGAAACATTTTGCCAATGCTTTCGAAAGCCCAGATACGTTATATTTGTTAAGACCAGTTTAGCAACCTTATTTTGGGAGGAAGTGATGATATCGGAAACTTTCACATGGTTCTGAAAAAAGGAGAAAACTGTACACATACATAAAGTATATTTGTATATATATATACATTTGTGTATGCACAGTAGTCTCCCCCTTATCTGTGGGGGATACATTCCAAGACCCCAGTGGATGCCTGAAACCGCAACTGGTACCGAACCATTTTTCTGCTATGTGGGTTTTTTAAAATATGTTTTATACTATGTTTATTACGTTACTGTGGTTTATATACCTATGATAAAGTTTAATTTATAACTTGGGCACAGTGATAGATAAACAACAGTAACTGAGAGTAAAATAGAACAACGATAACAATAAAGTGTAGCAAAGGTTATGTGAATGTGATCTCTTTCTCAAAATATCTTATTGTACTGCACTCACTTTTCTCCTTCCGGTGGTGATGTGAGATGATAAAATGCCTACGTGATGAGAAGGGAGGGGAATGACGTAGACCTTGTTATGGAGCCTTAGGGTAGTCATTCCCCTCCCTTCTCATCACGTAGGCATTTTATCATCTCATATCATCGCAGGAAGGAGAAAAGTGAGTACAGTACAATAAGAGAGAGCGAGGGGGAGGGGGAAGGACGAACTGGGGGGAGGGGGGAGAGAGAGGGCTAGTGTAAATATGGCAGAATATTAACATTTGGAGAATCTAAGTGCAGTATGAATGTGTTCATTGAATTATTCTTTCCGCTTTTCTATAGTTGTAATTTTTCAAAATAAAAAAGCTGGGAAATAAAAGAAGTGAGGTGGGCGCTTGGGTGGCTCAGTTGGTGAAGAGTCCAGTCCGACTTTGGCTCAGGGCATGAACTCACGGTTTGTGGGTTCGAGCCCCGCGTCGGGCTCTGTGCTGACAGCTCGGAGCCTGGAGCCTGCTTCGGATTCTGTGTCTCCCTCTCTCTCTCGGCCCCTCCCCTAGTCGCGCGCTCTCTCTCACAAAAATAAAATAAACGTTAAAAAAAAAAAAAGAAGTGAGGAAACTCTAGTGGGCTTAGCTACTGATAAATCCATGCCGGTTCCTCAGGAATACTACTTTTAAGTGTTTGCAAATCAGTCTGTTACAACTGTCCTGTGATCCAACTTTTCTCCAGTGTTGAAAATTAAGGCAACATTTGTCTATATTCAAATTCACATTTCTCTTCCTTTGTTTTATGTAGTGGGTACTAATCTTTATCAGGCACCATGCTGGATACGCAGTGCTAAATAACAGACCGATCCCTATTTAACTATCTTAGTGACCCGTATAAATCTCTGTCACGTATCTCAATTTCTCCCAAACTGCACCCTTTACAGTCCCGAAATAAACCCCGCACTCCTGCACCCCAATACTCCGATGATGTGACTGGCACACTCTTATCGGCTTATGGTATCCTTCCATCCCGTTTCTCCCCGTGGAAGTCTTATTCATTTTGAAAGTGCGTATTAAATAAGACATTCATTATAAGCCCTCTTGAGATTTTACAGGAGGAATTAATTTCTCTCTCCCCTAACTCAAAACTAGCAATTTTTGGGGCGCCTGGGTGGCGCAGTCGGTTAAGCGTCCGACTTCAGCCAGGTCACGATCTCGCGGTCCGTGAGTTCGAGCCCCGCGTCAGGCTCTGGGCTGATGGCTCGGAGCCTGGACCCTGTTTCCGATTCTGTGTCTCCCTCTCTCTCTGCCCCTCCCCCGTTCATGCTCTGTCTCTCTCTGTCCCAAAAATAAATAAACGTTGAAAAAAAAAATTAAAAAAAAAAAAACTAGCAATTTTTCCCTGCTATAGGTTACAAATTGCTTTGTAGTTTTGAAAATATCTCAATCAGGTAATGAGCCTTGGAGGGAAGAGACTCTGTTTTATTCAGCGTGTGTACTGCCAGACTTCAGTAGAGAAGCCCAAGCAGGCTCCTGGCTGTCAGTGCAGAGCCTGACGTGGGGCTTGATCCCACCAACTGAACCATGAGATCATGACCTGACCTGAAATTAAGAGTCAGACGCTCAGTCCACTGAGCCACCCAGGTGCCCCAGAGATGGAATTGTTTGGGATCCGTAAGTCTTACCTCACTTAAAGTAGCACGGAGTTCTATTACTATTTCTCTGTCTTAGAATGCCCTTTCAACCACATTTCTGTCTTTCAAGTTGAAGGTTGTTCTCTTGGCTGGAAAAGGAAGAAGAAAAGTTGAGTCACGTTGCTTACGTTTTGTCATTTGGTAATATTATAGCATTTGATCCACGTAGTTACCTCGTCGGCTTTTGTTCTTTTCATCTCAAAGGTAGCTAAACAGATTAAAGAGATTCTTTTTTGGTCTTTACCGTGGTTTTTAGCTTTAGCTCACACCGAGGTTTAGCTTTGTGGATACTGCTTGTGTATGTTTGGGCCATGCTTTTGTTTTTTTGTCGTTGGCTGTGTGATGTTCTTTGTCTCTTTTGTGCAGATCCTTTGAAAGACAGGCAAGCAACAAAGTGATTTTATCCCCTTCCCCTCCCCTTGCTAACAGCCATAAACACATGTTGAAAGATGAAGTACAGTGGTTAGGAACAAGTACTTAGAGGTCAAGCACATTTGGCTTTAATTTTGATCTTGTCTTCCACTAGAATTTCTTTCTCTGTGACATTGGGATAAGAAAGTTTATCTCCTCAAGAAATAGGATTATAAGATAGAATGGATGTAGGGATGCCCTGGGTGGCTCAGTTGGTTAAGCCTCTGACTTCAGCTCAGGTCATGATCTCATGGTTCATGAGTTCGAGCCCTGCATCAGGCTCTGTGCTGACAGTGCTAAGCCTGCTTCGGATTCTCTGTTTCCCTCTCTCTGCCTCTTCTCTGCTCATGCTCTCTCTCTCTCTCTCTCTCAAAAATAAATAAATGAACATTAAAAAAAAGATAGAATGAATGTAAAGTATTTAAAATAATGACGATAAAGGACGCCTGGATGGCTCAGTCGGTTGAGCATCTGACTTCAGCTCAGGTCACGATCTCCTGGTTTGTGAGTTTGAGCCTTGTGTCGGGCTTTGTGCTGACAGCTCAGAGTCTGGAGCCTGCTCTGGATTCTGTGTCTCCCTCTCTCTCTGCCCCTCCCCTGCTCACACTCTGTCTTTCTCCCTGTCAAAAATAAATAAACGTTAAAAAAATAATAAAAAAATAAAATAATGACTGGCATGTAATAAACTTGTATTATTAGAAATAGTCACAAGTATTGGGATGAGATTTTCCAGACTAGAGATCCTGCAAAGGTGAGTGGTAATGTGTCAGAATATTATAGTTAAATATTGGCTATTATTATTTTTGTTGTTAAAAAGGAAACATTCATGAAAGAGACTTGCACTTTTGAAGCTTTGGAGATTCAAATGCTAAAACCTTAAAGCAGTAATTTATTTTAGACAAGAAATTAAAGCAGGATTGTTGCGTCTCTTCCACAATTAACGCCACTCGGTTATGTAATCACAGAATCGTTCCTTCCTTCTTGGATGTTGTTTTAATAAATAGTCTCCTGATTCACACGTAAAATCTCTGTGATTATATCACTTCCTTTTTAGAATATTTCAGGGTCCCAAATATTCACATTCAGTGATGAAAGTAGACAAATCATCTGAACTGACGCATATTGAAAAATACATTTGCACTTCAGTAGTACGTTAACATAAGAGTTGTATTCTGAGCTGATTGCCCAAAGGATAAAGGAGGGGACGTATCCCCTTTGTGTTTCTATTATGTGTCAGAAATGGTATTAGGCGCTTTATGTACATTATGTTGCTTTATTCTCACAAGATTGGTATTTTTTTTTAATTTTTTTTTTAACGTTTATTTATTTTTTTGGGGGACAGAGAGAGACAGAGCATGAACGGGGGAGGGGCAGAGAGAGAGGGAGACACAGAATCGGAAACAGGCTCCAGGCTCCGAGCCATCAGCCCAGAGCCCGATGCGGGGCTCGAACTCACGGACCGCGAGATCGTGACCTGGCTGAAGTCGGACGCTTAACCGACTGCGCCACCCAGGCGCCCCAAGATTGGTATTTTTTAATGGAGGAGGTAACTAAGGCTCAAGAAGATTTGGCAAGTGGTCTAAATTTGCATAGCTGGAGAGTGACAGAGTATGGATTTGAACACCCTTCACTCTGACACAGGAACTCCAACTCTACCGTTCTCCCTGCCCCAACATCCAGCTGTTGCCTTTGCTGCACTGGTACTTTCTATAAGGTATTTCGATGTTCACGCTTCCAAAGAAGATGCTACTTCGGAACAATAGTCAGGAGACTTTGTTGAATGTGATCCCAGATAGATCTGCCTGTTACTACCTAGAAGACAGCATTAAAGCGAAGTTACACAGTCTATTACCTATGGCTACATAACTGTATTGTATTTGGGGTATGTGTTGGGTGGCGAGACACAAAATATCATCATGATGCAAATATGAGTGTCGAATAAGCGATCATATGCCTGGCATCTGTTTCATTTCATTAGGAATAAAGAGTAAGTGACAACTACAGCATCACAGTTGACTCCCCAAAACAAAATGTCACACTTCATAGATGACACCCATTCAAAGAGACAGTTTGTGAAAACACGACTGGTGCCTAAAAAGAGACTCATTTCATGGGTCTAATTTTGTCTCAGTACCTTGGATTTCAGCACCGATTAGAAACAGAGCAAAAATCCATTCTATTTTGGTTTCCCAAAGACAGCTTCTATTTTTCTACCTGTAGGTTTTAATGTTCCCAGGTCGCGGATGTGAAGCCCACCCTGGATGATCACGAACACCCCATCTGTTCACCTTCAATAATCGGGACATGTGCTGTTGGCCTGTCATTCAGCCAGCCAGCAACGGCCCTCAAAAATTTTGTCTTCTCCTCCCATTTCGGCTATAGGAGGCAGATAGAAGACAAAACAAAGCCATGAAACATTCTAGTTGTGCTCAGAGAGGCAATTATTTATATGGAAACAAACAATTCCCCCTAGTTCTTTCTGTCTTTTATCCACATTTGATTACTATATCCTTCAAAGCTGAGTGTGGGGGCTAGAGGAGCTCTCTTTGAAACATACATTGTTTATTTCAGAGAAGACGAGAAATAGATGTCATGTGTGGAATGCTTGAGAATCTGAGTCATTGTAAACTGAAGCTAAAAGGCCATGGCCCTTCCAGGCTAGGGCTCTGGTTGGGGAGTTCTCTCCTGGCTTGCTCTCCTCTCCATCGCAAATAGTGTCTCGAGACTGACAAACATTTCAAGTGTTGCATTATGTGCTGAGATTAATAATAATAGCAGTAGTGGTGATGATAACGATACTCCACTAGGAAGCAAATGGAAATTCACCTTGGTATAGTTGAGAGGATGGCATTACTCTGTGTTAGCTGAACATTCAGGGATTACCTTTGCAGAGGAAGGCAGAGCTGAATGGGAAATAATTTTGTTTTATTTTTTATTTTGTTTTATTTTTTTTTTAATTTTTTTTCAACGTTTATTTATTTTTTTTTTGGGACAGAGAGAGACAGGGCATGAACGGGGGAGGGGCAGAGAGAGAGGGAGACACAGAATCCGAAACAGGCTCCAGGCTCTGAGCCGTCAGCCCAGAGCCCGACACGGGGCTCGAACTCACGGACCGCGACATCGTGACCTGGCTGAAGTCGGACGCTTAACCGACTGCGCCACCCAGGCGCCCCTTGTTTTATTTTTTTAATTAAATATAATTTCTTGTCAAATCGGTTTCCATGCAACACCCAGTGCTCATCCCAACAGGTGCCCCCCTCAGTGCCCATCGCCCACTTTCCCCTCTCCTCCACCCCCTCATCAACCCTCAGTTTGTTCTCAGGACCCAAGGGTCTTTTATGGTTTGCCTCCCTCCCTCTCTGTTTGTAACTATTTTTTCCCCTTCCCCTCCCCCATGGTCTTCTGTTAAGTTTCTCAAGATCCACGCATGAGTGAAAACATATGGTATCTGTCTTTCTCTGCCTGACTTATTTCACTTAGCATAATACCCTCCAGTTCCATCCACGTTGCTGCAAATGGCCAGATTTCATTCTTTCTCGTTGCCAAGTAGTATTCCATTGTGTATATAAACCACATCTTCTTTATCCATTCGTCAGTTGATGGACATTTAGGCTCTTTCCATGATTTGGCTATTGTTGAGAGCGCTGCTATAAACATTGGGGTACAAGTGCCCCTATGCATCAGCACTCCTGTATCCCTTGGGTAACTTCCTAGCAGTGCTATTGCTGGGTCGTAGGGTAGTTCTATTTTTAATTTTTTGAGGAACCTCCGCACTGTTTACGGGAAATAATTTTAAAAAGACAAGACGTCTCCTGAATAGATACCAAAAATGATGCATTCCTTCTCAAAACAAAGGTTTTATTCTAGGTTCGAGTCTAAGAGGGCCAGAACGAGGCATAAGGCAAAGCACAAGTTTTCTTAGCGAGCAACAGGAAAAGACAACGTGCTCTTCTATACGTGACACATGTAACAAGGTAGGTCATGATTCTGATTCCTATAATATCTCAAAAAGGAAACCAAATCTCAAGCCTTTGGAATAATGTAGTATGTGAACAAGAAACTTATTAAAGAAAATTGAGGGTGTTTTCAGTAGGATGTGTTGCTGGGAGACATGAGCCTCCAAGAAGGCACGACAAAGCCACTGAGAATTACACGTAACCTTTTGGAAATTCTGATTTCCCATAATCGATGCATGCGTCGATCCATGAATCCCGATCACAAATGTATACACTGCTGCAGTAATAAATTCACTGCAGAAGCATATCGTGTTTGGAAGTATTTTAGGGTAGAAAAAATGGTGAGAATCACCAGTGCGAGAGAGTAAACCATCAAAAGTAACAGGGAAATGGAAGAAGTTTATAAACTGTTAATCATTCAACAAGTATTTATTGAGCACTGCACTAGTAAGCGGGGAAGTCCTCAATTTCAGAGCAATCAGAGGACATTGTGATACGATGCTTACCTAATACCAATTAAAAACAATTTTTTTTTAAGTTTACTTATTTATTTTGAGAGAGAGCACAAGCAGGGGAGGGGCAGAGAGAGAGAGAGGGAGAGACGAAATCCCAAGCAGGCTCCACGCTGTCAGTACAGAGCCTGATGTGGGGCTCGAGCTCACGAACCGTGAGACCATGCCCTGAGCCGAGATCGTGAGTTGGACGCTTAACTGACTATGCCACCCAGGGGCCCCACCCAACACCGATTTTAGATGAAAAGGATCTAAAGACAAAAGAAAAGTAGTGCCTTGAAATAGTATTCTGGAGAGTTGGTTCTGATTTCTATTGAAGAAAATATTGACGCGCTGTTAACTGAAAGGAAAATTTGGGATCTTTGTAATACGGCTCCTGTACCTCATACTCGGGAACAAGCAAAATCTGTAATCTCTAAGCTAAGATTTATCAAGTTTTATTTTGAAAGTATTTTAGTTTCATACAAAGGTGTGGTATTTCAGCTACCTAGCTTGCATAAATATAAGTCTTTTTTTCTATGTTTATTTATTTATTTTGAGAGAGACAGAGACAGTGCGAGCTGGGGAGGGGCAGAGAGAGGGAGAGAAAAAGAATCCCAAGCAGGGGCGCCTGGGTGGCTCAGTCGGTTAAGCGTCCGACTTCGGCTCAGGTCATGATCTCGCGGTCTGTGGGTTCGAGCCCTGCGTCGGGCTCTGTGCTGATGGCTCAGAGCCTGGAGCCTGTTTCAGATTCTGTGTCTCCCTCTTTCTCTGACCCTCCCCTGTTCATGCTCTCTCTCTCTCTGTCTCAAAAATAAATAAACGTTAAAAATTTTTTTTAAGAATCCCAAGCAGGCTCTGCACAGTCAGGGCAGAGCCTGATATGGGGCTTAATCCCATGGACCATGAGATCATGACCTGAGCCGCAACCAAGAGTCAGATACTTACTGACTGAGCCACCCAGGTGCCCCATAAATATCAGCCTTACAAGCTTCATGGTTTCTCATGAGAATTTGATGAAAACTATGGACTTTCTTCTGAGAAAACTATACACTATCTACACATATTTTAATTTTTTAAGTTATTCCAGGAATTCCAAGACTCTTTCAATTTACTCATGGAACTTCTAAAGGTACCTGAGCTTCCTAAGAGAGGATCCACTTTATCAGAGGATATTCCAGAGCTCATTCATGGTGTACAGATATTAGTTCTGGGGTTCGGGGAACTGCCTACTTGGAAGTCCTTGCCTGGGTAGAAAGATCTTTTAATCTTGTTGGGAGGGTATAACTTGCTGATTTCCAAGCAGTCTTAGGCTCAGAAGGGTAGAATAACTTTGACTAGTGAGTCATGTTTTCCAAGATGGCGAGCACAGGCTCACAACTGGCTCCAACTAGATTTCAACTCATGTTTAAGAGTTTTGATGTACTGAGAGATCGTTTTTTTTAGTCTTTGTTTTTTTTTTTTTTTTTTTTGGAAGAGAGAGAGACCGAGAGAGCAGCAGGGGCAGGGGGAGAGGGAAAGCGAATCTTAAGCAGGCTCCGCGCACAGAGTGGAGCCCGATGCGGGGCTTGATCTCATGACCGTGAGATCATGACCTGGGCCAAAATCGAGAGTCAGATGCTCAACCGACTGAGCCACCCCCAGGCACCCCCTGAGAATGTTTTTTGTAGGAAGTTCTGTGATGACTATAAGGTAACATGGATCTGTGTTGGACAGTCACCAGGAGAGGGAGACTTCTTCCAAGAGGTATCTAGGACCTAGGACTTCCTAGAACAATCAGAACCTGTAGCCTCTTATTCCAGGAAAGAATGGCCCCCAGAGACTTAAGACACTAGAGTATACACAGGACCCTTGAAGGAATAGAATATTCCCTATTTGGATGAAGTCGGTTGGTTACGTAAGTAGGATGAAGATAATGCCTTTAATATGTAGGATCCCTGAAGGAATCGACTATTCCCCTGTGTGGATGAGGTTGGCTTCTAACATGCTACACTGCTTGTAGGTTATCAGAAGGACAGTTGAAAATATGAATCTGGACTTTGAATACAGGTTGGGGTTGCCCTCATAGTTTTGGGAGTCGCTCATTATTTACTTATCTTTTCCCACTTAGTCATTTCTCCTTTATTTCCTTTTCTTGTTAATGATATCACTATCTGGCTATTGGTTCAAACTGAAGACCTGGAAATATTTTAACACTTTCTCTTCCATCATCTTTTACTTTTACCACATGTGAAGAATCGCCCAGTTGCTCTATCCTTGTGTCATTACTTAAGTTCAGGCCATGATTGGTCCAGGCGGTTATGATCACCCCCTCACTGATCTACAAATCAAACTCTCTGTGCTACCAGTCACCCTCACCATGATAGAGCTATCTTCTTAAAATTAACCTCTGTCATTCCCTTACATAAAAGGTCTGTTGTTCTGATGAGGGACAGTACTGCATAATATACCTAAAGCAAAGAATCTCGAGGTCAAGTAACTTTAGAAATTCTGCATGTTATGTTTTCTTCTTCTTTTTAAAAATTTTTTTTATTAAAAATATTTTTTTTAATGTTTATTTATTTTTGAGACAGAGAGAGACAGAGCATGAATGGGGGAGGGTCAGAGAGAGAGGGAGACACAGAATCCGAAACAGCCTCGGCTCGAAAACGCGGGGCTCGAACTCACGGACCGCGAGATCATGACCTGAGCTGAAGTCGGACGCTTAACCGACTGAGCCACGCAGGCGCCCCTGTTATGTTTTCTTCTAAGAGATTCATAAATATTATATTCAAGGCTCTGATAAGTCCCTCTCTTGCCATATGATCCAGCATTTTCCCTCATGTATCTGCTCATGGAATTTTTTTTTGCAGAATGTTTATTAAAACCCTCTCAAGTTAGTGTTAGCCGAAACACATTTGGGGGGAATGTGCTGCTATTGGCTAAAACGCAAAATAGCTTGGAATAGCAAACCACTTGAAATTTCATTCCTTATATTGCTATAGACATTTTATTTTTTTTCAATATATGAAATTTATTGTCAAATTGGTTTCCATACAACACCCAGTGCTCATCCCAAAAGGTGCCCTCAATACCCATCACCCACCCTCCCTTCCCTCCCACCCCCCATCAACCCTCAGTTTGTTCTCAGTTTTTAAGAGTCTATTATGCTTTGGCTCTCTCCCACTCTAACCTCTTTTTTTTTTTTTTTTTTTTTTTTGCTATAGACATTTTAAAGCCACTTATGGCTTTTGTTTATTTTCATCTCACTGAATACATTACAAGTAGCAATTGTGAAAATAAACGAAATCATGAGTGCCGATTTAGTTTACTCATCCCTTATTCACCTACTTAAAGTTGAAGGTGCAAAGAAAGGAAGATGAGGCACCGAAAAAGTTGAAATCGTGGGGAAAAAAGAATGAGGACCACACAGTGGAATTTATGTTTACTTGTTCTTAAGGAAAGATGGAAAAAAAGATACAAGAAAAATGGACTTTTTGGAGGTTCTTCGGTGCTCAGTTGGTTGAGTGTCAGACTCTTGATTTCTGCTCAGGTCATGATCTCGGGGCTCGTGAGTTCCAGCCCTATGATGGGCTGTGTGCCAATGGTGAGGAGCTTGCTTGAGGTTCTCTCTCTCTCCCTTTCTATCCCTCCTCCAGTTGTGCTGTCTCTCTCTCTCAAAAACATAAACAAATAAACACAAAAAAAGGAAAAAGAAAAATTGACTTTTTTGGGGGGGAAATTTACGTATAAAATGAATGCCTACTATGTCATTAGCCTCGTGCAAACATCTTATAATGCATGTTTTAATCCCATTTTGAAGCTCAGTGAGAGAAAGCAAATACCAAATCCAACTTCAAATGCAGATCTGTTTGACTTTTTCCATAGCATGGCACAAAAGTGAATTGGAAATAAAAATAAAGAATAAGGGAAACATTATGGATTAGCATACTACTAGTCATAATAAAAAAAAAAACCAGTTTGAAAAAAAAAAACAACTGTTTGAGGGGCCCCTGGGTGGCTCAGTCGGTTAAGTGTCTAACTCTTGATTTCAGCTCAGGTCATGATCTCATGGTTCATGAGATCGAGCCCTGCATTAGGCTCTGTGCTGACAGGGCAGAGCCTGTGTGGGATCCTCTCTCTTCCTCTCTCTCTGCCCCTTCCTGTTCTCTCTCTCTCTCAAAATAAGTAAACTTAAAAAATGCAGTTTGATAACATTTATTGAGTCCTTACTATGAACTAAGCCATGTTCTAAGGAATGAAGCTAAGTTATTTCCTTTCTATTTGTTATTTCTGGTTTCCACCCGCAGAGTGCATGTTATTATCAATGCCACCATTTATTAAGGACTCCATTGAGACTTTATAAGCAGAAGGTAAGTGAAGTACTTACCCATTGGAAAAGGGGGCTTAGAAACGATAAACACATACTTTTTTTTACTTTACTTGGTGAACAAGTCGAAAATGAGTGTCTCAGAATAAGAGACATCAGCAAGTGATGTGGGATTTCAGATGAGAAAACATTCTGTAAAAGAAGACGTCTTGACAAAAAGCAGTCGACAACCTATGCGTCAAGAAATATTTCATGCGAAGATTAGGAATAACTGAAAGTTCACAATTATAAACTATGATGAAATGTATAGCAAATTATCCGTTGAAGCCAAAATAGAAGTTATGAGAGTTGAATCGCTCACTGCAGATAAAAAGTAAGGCAAAGGGGAAAAGAAGAGACACCTGATGTCTAATCGTACAGCTGCAGAAAACTCTTACACCATACATATGAATGCATTGGGAAACTGTATTTATGTACAAAAGTGGGAAAATAACTCTAAGGGGGATCGGGTGAGGAAGGAGGAGGCAAGGGGATACCAGTGAAATTACTTGGTTATCATACAAAGACCCCATGGACTAATGGAAATTCTGGAACGTACAGAAGATTAAAGTTGTAGCTGACCCTCTTTACCTCGCAGATGAGGTGGTGATAGAGAAAAGGGATAAAAAACAAACATATACTTCGGGCGATGATACAGACTCTGGTACTGCTCTGACTAATTTGCAAGGCAGAGTGCTGGAGAAGAGGGAACCATACGGAAAACAAACTCTCCAGACCTTCATTGGTGGTCTCCTGGAGTCTTTGGCTGAATACTTGTATTCAGAATATACAAAGAACTTTCAAAATTCACTAATAAGAAAATGAGCAATCTTATTAGAAAAAATTTTTTTAATGTTTATTTTTGAGAGAGAGAGAGAGAAAGAGTGTGAGTGGGGAAGGGGCAGACAGAGTGAGAAGCACAGAATCGGGAGCAGGTGCCGGGCTCCGAGCTGTCAGCACAGAGTCCGATGCGGGGCTCGAACTCACCAACTGGGAGATCATGACCTGAGCCGAAGTTGGAGGCTTAACCGCCCGAGGCACCCACGTGCGCCATGAGCGATATAATTTTAAAAAAGAATCAAATATTTGAATAGACACATCACTAAGGAAGAGAAACAGATGGCAAGCACATGAAAAGCACTCAATATCATTATTCACTGGGGAAATGCAAATTAAAACCCAAATGCGTGATCACTGCACGTGCCTTAGCGTGGCGGACCAACCATACCAAGTGGTGGAAGAGGTAGAGAAACTGACATTCTCTAATACTGCCTGTGGAAATGTAAAATGAGGCAACCACTTTGGAGAATTGTTTGGCAGTTTGTTTAAAAGTAATCGTACACATACCTATTATCTAGCTATTCCAACCCAAGAGAAACAAACATGTATCCACACAAAAACACGTACACTGATGTTCAAGACATTGTTATTTTTAACAGTCAGAAGCTGGAAACAGTGCAATTGTCCGTGAACATGGAATGGACATACAGCTTGTGCTGTATCAATACAATAGAATATTATTTGGCTCTAAAAAGAAATATATTGTCAATGCCTGCAATAATAGGGAGGAAGAAATACGCATATTGAGTAAAAGCAGCCACACAAAAAGTACACATTTTACGAATTTATGTGACATTATGAAGGATATATTTTATGAATTCATATGACATTATAAAAAATGCAAACTAATCTACAGTAAGAGAAAACAGATCAGTTGTAGCTTGAGGATGAGAGGGACCAGGGAAAGGCAAAAGGTGGGACCACAGAAGTAAACATGGACGCATTTGCAGGTAATAGACATAGTCATGGCCATGATTGTGGTGATGGTTTCACAAATATATACATATATCAAAATGTACCATTTTTAAGAATTCAGATATGTACACTTATTGTATGTCAATTATACCTCGATTGAAAAAAACAATCGGCTTGGTCGGTTAAGTGTCCAACTTCAGCTCAGGTCATGACCTCACGGTCCGTGAGTTTGAGCCCCACGTTGGGCTCTGTGCTGACAGCTCGGAGCCTGGAGCCTGCTTCAGATTCTGTGTCTCCCTCTCTCTTTGTATTTCCCCCACTCATGCTCTGTCTCTCTCTCTCTCTCTCAAAAATAATTAAACATTAAAAAAATTTAAAAAAGGAAACAAAACCATAGAAGTAACAAAGAAAAACCCCCCGAGAAACATTATAATAAGGGAAGCCCCATAACAATATAGGTACAAAAATTCTTGTAAGATATTATCAAATAGAATCTAGCTATATATAAAGATAATGTATCATAGCCAACTGAATTTACCCCAGGAATTCTAGGTTAGTTTTTCATTGGAAAAAGAATCAATTTAACTTTTAAACTACCAATGGGTCGAAGAAGAAATCACAAGTTAAATTAGAAAATATATTGAGAACAATGAAAGTGAGAACACAACATACCCAAACTCATGAGATGTAGTGAAAACAGTTTCCAGAAAAAAAAATTATAACTGTAAATGCTAACGTTACAAAGAAGAAAGTTCTCAAATCAGTAGCCTAACTTCGTACTTCAAGGAACTAGGAAAAGGACAACTAAGGAAGGAAATAATGAAATTTAGAGCAGTGATACAGAAAATAGTAAATAGAGAAACAACAAAAATAAAACCAACAGTTCGTTCTTTGAAAAGACCAACAATATTGACAAACTTCTAGCTAAAATGACACAGAACAAAAGAGAGAAGACTCAAATTAACTAAAATCAGAGAGTGAGAAAATTACTATTGATTTTACAGAAATAAAAAGGATTATAAGAGAGTATTATAAGCAAATGTATGCCGACAAATTGGATGACGTAGATGAAACGGACACATTTCTAGAAGCATGCAACCCACTGAGACCAAATCATAAAGAAATAAAAAATATGAATTGGTCTATAACTAGTAAAGACATGAATCAGTGCATTCTACCAAATATTTAAAGAAGAATTAACACCAAAATCCTCTCAAAAGTTTCCAAAAATTTCAATATCAGCCTTATGCTGATATTAAACCCAGATAAGTACACCATAAAAAAAAAAAAACAGAGACCAATATCCCTTCTGAATATTGATGCAAAAATCCTTAATGAAATACTAGCAAACCAAATTCAACAGCACATTTAAAGGATTATACAACATGACCAAGTGGTATTTATTTCTAGAATGTGAGTATGGTTCAGCATATAAAAATCAATCAATGTGATACACCACATTAACAGAATGAAGGGGGGAAACCCCCCCCCAAGGTGATCATCGCAATCAATGCAGAAAAAGCATTTGACAAAATTCAACATCCTTTTATAATGAAAAAACTCAACAAGCTAGGAATAGATGAAAAAAAAAACCCTCAACATAATAAAGGCCATATATAAAAAACACTAAAAGCTTCTCCTCTAAGATCAGGAACGACCCCGGGATGCTTGCTCCCACAACTTCTTGTCAACACTGCGTTAGAAGTGCTACCCAGAGGGGCGCCTGGGTGGCGCAGTCGGTTAAGCGTCTGACTTCAGCCAGGTCACGATCTCGCGGTCCGGGAGTTCGAGCCCCGCGTCGGGCTCTGGGCTGATGGCTCACAGCCTGGAGCTTGTTTCCGATTCTGTGTCTCCCTCTCTCTCTGCCCCTCCCCCGTTCATGCTCTGTCTCTCTCTGTCCCAAAAATAAATAAACGTTGAAAAAAAAAATTAAAAAAAAAAAAAAAAGAAGTTCTAGCCAGAGCAAAAGAAAGAAATAAAAGGTATCTAAATTGGAAATGAAGAAGTCAAATGATCTCTGTTAACAGGTGACACTATCTTCTATGAAGAAAACCCTAATGATTCCACATAGAAAAACCCTTAGAACTAATAAACAATTTCAGAAAAACCGAGGATAAAATGTAGAAAACAAACAACAACCAAAAAACTCCCAAACCGGTGGCATTTCTATGTGCTATCAACGAGTAACCTGAAAAGGAAATTGAAAAGCAGTTTCAGGGGCGCCTGGGTGGCGCAGTCGGTTAAGCGTCCGACTTCAGCCAGGTCACGATCTCGCGGTCCGTGAGTTCGAGCCCCGCGTCAGGCTCCGGGCTGATGGCTCGGAGCCTGGAGCCTGTTTCCGATTCTGTGTCTCCCTCTCACTCTGCCCCTCCCCCGTTCATGCTCTGTCTCTCTCTGTCCCAAAAATAAATAAACATTGAAAAAAAAATTTAAAAAAAAAAGCAGTTTCACTCAAAATAGCATCAAAAAAATATACTACACGGCCACAATAGTCAAAACAATGTATACAGGCCACGGGTATAAAAGGAAGAGCCCAGAAATATTTTGACAAAAATTTCAAGACCACTCAGTGGGGAAAGGACAATTGTTTCAACAAATCCTGATGGGGAAATTGGTTATCCATATGAAAAAGGTGAATTTGGACTCTTACTTTAAATCATATACAAAAATTAACTCACAACGGACTGAAGAACTAAATTTTTAACAGCTAAAACTATAGAACTCTTTGAAGGGGCGCCTGGGTGGCTCAGTCGGCTGAGCGTCCGGCTTCGGCTCAGGTCATGATCTCACGGTCCGTGGGTTTGAGCCCCGCGTCGGACTCTGTGCTGACAGCTCGGAGCCTGGAGCCTGTTTTGGATTCTGTGTCTCTCTCTCTGCTCCTCCCCTGCTCATGCTCTGTCTCTCTCTCTCAAAATAAATAAATAAACATTAAAAAAAATTAAAAAAAAAGAACTCTTTGAAGAAAATATAAGGAAATGCTTTATGACATTGGATTTGGCAATGATTTCTTGGATAGGACACCAAAAGGATAGGTAACAGAACAAAACATAGATAAATTGGACTTCATCAAAATGAAAACGTTTGTGAAACCAAGGACATTATCAACAGAGTGAAAAGACAACTCGTGGAATAAAAGAAAGTATTCACAAATCGTATGTCCGATAAGGGATTAAGGTCAATATAAAGAAGTCTTACAATTAAACAACAAAAAGCCAAAGAACCCAATTTATAAGTGGGCAAAGGACTTGAGCAGTCATTTCTCCAAAGAAAATATGCAGATGGCCAAAAAGTCCATGAAGAAATGCTAATCACCAGGGAAATGCAAATCAAAGCTATGAGATACCACTTCTCACCTATTAGGATGGCTATTATCATACAAATAGGAAGGAAACCAAGTGTTGGTGGGGATGTGGTGACATTAGAATCCTTGTGCACTGTTGATGGTATTGAAAATACCAATGGTATTGAAAATACCAATACCAATGTTGATGGTATTAAAAATGTAATTACCATATGATCAAGCAATTTCCCTTCTGGGTATACACCCAAAAGATCTGAAAGCAAGGATGTGAACAGATATGTGTGCACGCATGTTCACAGTAACGTTATTCACAACAGCCAGAGGTGTAAACAATGCAAATGTTTATCAGTGGATGAATGGATAAACAAAATATGGCATTTACATACAATGGAATATTAGTTGGCTTTAAAAAGGGAAGGGAGTTTTGACACATGCCACAAAATGCATTGAACCTTGAAGACCTTATGCTACGTGAAGCGAGCCAGGCACAAAGGATAATTGTTTTATGAATCTACGTATGAGGTGCCTACAACAGTTGAAGTCATAGAGACAGGAAGTAGAATAGTGGTTGCTAGGGATTAGGTAGAGGAAGAGTGGGGAGTTAATGCTTAATGGGCACAGAATTCTGGCTCGTGAAGATGAAAAAGCTCGGAATGTGAATGATTGTGATGGTTGAACAGCAATGTGAATATACTCAATGTCACTAAATTGTACATTAAAAATATTCAAACTGGGGGGCGCCGGGGTGGCTCTTGATTTCAGCTCAGGTCTTGGTCTCAGGGTTGTGAGTTTGGGCCCCATGTTGGGCTCCGCCCTGGGTGAGAAGCCTATTTTTAAAAAATGTTCAAAATGGTAAATTCTATGTTACATGTATTTTACCAGAATAAAAAAATCAATGCAGTCTACCATATGAAACTAATCAAAGAGTAAAAACTCATTATGTTCAGAAAAGGCGCAGAAAAAGCATTTCACAAAGTTCAGCACACATTCATGATAAATACTCTCAGTTATGTAGGAAGAGAAAGAATGTTCCTCAACAAGATAAAAAGCATATAAAACAAAATAAGATAAAACACAAAACGCCCCACCCCAACTCCTTTATTTTTAAAAATAATTTTTTAAATATTTATTTTTGGAGAGAGAGAGAGAGAGAGAGACAGAGTGTGAGCAGGGGAGGGGCAGAGGCAGAGGGAGACACAGAATCTGAAGCAGGCTCCAGGCTCCGAGCTGTCAGCACGGAGCCCGATGCGGGGATTGAACTCATGAACTGTGGGATCCTGACCTGAGCTGAAGTCAGATGCTTAACCAACTGAACCACCCAGGTGCCCCTAACCCTGACCCTTTAGCTAACATCTTGCCTAATCTTGAAAGACTGAATGCTTTCCCTCATTCTATGGGAATATGTGTACCCTCACTATTTCTACCGGATATTGCACTTATGTCCTAAGCAGTGCAATAAGGCAAGAAAAACAAAAGACATGAAGTTAAAAACAAAAAGTATACTAATTATTTACAGAAAACAGGATAGTATACATAGAAACTCTGATAGACTATATATATATATTTAAAAAAATTTTTTTTATGTTTATTCATTTTTGAAAGGCAGAGAGACAGCACAAGCAGGGGTGGGGCGGAGAGAGAGGGGGACACAGAATCCGAAGCAGGCTCCAAGCTCCGAGCTGTCAGCACAGAGCCCAATGCAACTCACGAACCATGAGATCACGACCTGAGCCGAAGTCGGATGCTCGACTGACTGAGCCACCCAGGGGCCCCATAGAATATATATATTTTAAAACCCTACTGCAAATCCTAAGTAAATGTAACAAGAATGTTGGATACAAGGCCAACACACAAAAATGAATTGTATTTCTATATACTAGAAAAAGACAATTGAAAAATGAAATTTCAAATAACCATTTACGATAGCACAAAAACCCATGATATATGGAGGATGAATTCAGTAGAATGTGTTCCAGATCTGTACACTGAAAACTACAAAACATGAGAAATTATTTGTAAAAACCCTAAATGGGAATATATACTGTATTTGTATACAGCAGAGTCAATTTTGTTGAGGTGCCAACTCTCCTAAAATTGACCTATAGATTCAACACAAACAAAAATCACAGGAGACATTTTTTGTAGGAATTAAGAAGATGATTATAAATCTTATATAGAAATGCCAAGGCCCCATGATACCCGAAACAATTTTGAGTCTACGGCCATACCACCCTGAACGCGCCCAATCTCGTCTGATCTCGGAAGCTAAGCAGGGTCGGGCCTGGTTAGTACTTGGATGGGAGACCGAAACAATTTTGAAAAAGAGGAGCACGGGAGAACTTTCATCTCCAAGCTACAACACTTACTGTAAAAATACCTTGTAGAGACTTTAGAAATAGAACAATAGGTATAGTCCAATTGATTGTATACAGATGTGCTAAGTAATCGATGAGAAATGGACAGATTTCGTAACAAATTGTGTTGTACTAACTGGCTATCTGCTAGGAAGAAATTCACCGCTATCTTCATCACTCAACACACATCAGAACTAACATAAAATGGAACATCGACCTAAACATAAAAGATGAAATTATAACATTGTTATAAGAAAACATCTTTGTTATAAGAAAAGATCTTTGTAACCATGGATTAGACAAATGTATCTTAAAATATAAAAACCTTTAGTCAGCACAGGGGGAGCGAGGTGAGTTGCACTCCCACCGTAGTTTCAACACAATAACAAGAATGCGTAAGGAAAAGTGCTATATAAATACAGTGGAATATTACGCAGCCATGAAAAAGATGATACTGTGACATTTGAGATGATGTGGATGGACCTAGAGGGTATTCTGTTAAGTGACATTAGTCAGACTGAGAAAGAGGAATATCATATGATTCCACTCATAAGTGGAATCTAAAAAACAAAATCAAATAAAACAAATAGATCAACGAACAAAAAGTGGGATCAGACCTATAAATACAGAGAACAAACTGATGGTTGCCAGAGGGGAGGGTGTTGGGGATTTGGGCAATATGGGTGAAGGGGAATGGGGGAAACAGGCTTCCAGTTATGGAACGACTGAATCATGGGACTAGTCGGCCCAGGATAAGGAATGGAAACCAATGATACTGTCATAGCCATGTAATGGAAACATTGTAGCTACATTTGTGGTGAACAAAGCATAAAGTATAAACTTGTCAAGTCACTGTGTTGTCCACCTGAAACTAATGTAACATTGTGTGTCAACTATACTCAAATTAAAAAAAAAATAAAGCTGCTGTAAACATTAAAAAAAAAAAAAAGACGTAGTCTGTCAACAGTCAGTTACAGACCAGGAACAGAATATTTGCAACATACATATCCTAAAATGCAATTTACTCAGGACATATTTAAACATTTTCTAGCTACAGATTATCCGACTTACTTGGAGGGTTTTTTTTTTAATATTTATTTATTTTGGGGAGAGCGCAAGCAGGGGAGGGGCAGAGAGAGAAGGGGACAGAGGATCCAGAAGCGGGCTCTGTGCTGATAGGCTGACAGCAGTGAGCCTGATGTGGGGCTCACAGTCCTGAACTGTGAAATCATGACCTGAGCCGATGTCAGACGCTCAACCAACCGAGCCACCCAGGCGCCCCGGGCTTACTTGGAGTTTTAAGTATGGCTGATGTTACCTGTCACCCTGAGAACTAGAATAGAATCTCCCCACCAGCTTTCCAGCGTTCTCTTTATAAAGCAATGGCAGAGTCACAAAGAGAGAAGTGTAGTTGTCAGGTAGTTTCTGCATCATGTTCCTTTTTTAAATCCTGTCATTTTTATGCTTACTTCTAAAAATAGGGTTCTGCTGAACTCAACTGATTTCTACGATGTGTACAGAGATTCCTTGAAGAGGGCAAGATTTTAGAGGAGGGTTGTTTTCTCCTCTGGGTGAAACTTGCACTTGGGAAGCTCACCACTTATTACATCCTTCCAACTTTCCAAAACCGAAGTCTGCAATTCCAAATAAAACTGTAGAATTCAGGTTTATAAATACCTCTTTTGCCACAAAAGATTTGATGCTGGAGGAAAGGCAGATGTTTTCTCACACACATTTTGTAAGTTTTAATCTTTGTTCTAGGCATCAGATCTGACTGAGTCATTAGGATACATGCCCTCTCCATTCGTAGGTTTCTTCTATAAATGTTTGTGTTCTGATAAATTTTTACATTGCTTAGGGACCGGCGATCATAATAGTGATTGAAAAGAAAATAACAAACTACACTGGAATTAAAATTAAAAAATAAGATAACAGGGGCGCCTGGGTGGCTCAGTCGGTTATGCGTCCGACTTCGGCTAGGGTCATGATCTCGCGGTCCGTGGGTTCGAGCCCCGCGTTGGGCTCTGTGCTGACAGCTCCGAGCCTGTTTCAGATTCTGTGTCTCCTTCTCTCTCTGACCCTCCCCCGTTCATGCTCTCTCTCTGTCTCAAAAATAAATAAACAGGACGGGGCGGGGGAAGTGAGAAGGGGATTGAGAGGGAAGGAGGGAAGGAGGGAGGAAGGGAGGGGGAGAGGGATGGAGGGCAGGGAGAGAAAGAGAGAGAGAGAAGAGAGTCTTGAGTGGAATTCAAGACTTCATAAGGTAGGGCAAAATATGTGATCTAGAGTCTAGAAGGAGACATTGATTGTTATAATAGCTACTCCTTCCTGAGTGCCTATTGTGTTGCAAGAACATTAATCTTAAGAATGAGGTATTATTGGGGCACCTGGGTGGCTCAGTCGGTCGAGCATCCGACTCTTGGTTTCGGCTCAGGTCATGATCTTGAGGTTCGTGAGTTTGAGCCCCGAGTTGGGCTCCATGCTGATAGTGTGGAGCCTGCTTGAGATTGTCTCTCTCTCTCTGCCCTTCCCATGTTCTCTCTCTCTCGCTCAAAATAAATGAATAAACTGAAAAAAATTCTTTAACAAAAGAATGAGTTATTATTATCCCCAGTGAATTAATAAGGAAATTGAAGCATAGAGAGGTTAGATACCTTACCCAGGACGATACACCTCATAAGTAGTAGATCAGGACGCTGAACCTCCTCTTTCTCCCTTTAAAGCTATTTTATTGCCTCCCTTAATCAAAAAGATTTGTGAATTTTGATCCCATTAGACAAACTATTTATTCTCTGTATTATTTTATATTACTTTCTGGGTGTAGGTGGTCCTGGGATGGCTGGTATTGATCGGACTCTCAAGGATGCCAAAGGTTTCTGGGTCATTCCTGATCTGGATGAGGCAGGATAGAAATTTTCCGATGGTCTTATGGCCAAGCTCTGCTTTTACTAGGAACGTGTGGACACGTTACTGTCAGCAGACGGCTTCCGTGTTTACCACCGGTTAATATAAATACCTTACATTTCTTTTCATGTTTTGTTGAATAGGGCAAGGGCTGAAGTGTTTAGTTCCAATGAGTTGTTCGTTTTCAGTGTTCTAAAAAAATGCAGATATATTCGTTTACACAGCGGACACCTGAGGTACCAATAAAATCTTGGAGTTGAAAGAGACCCCAGGAAACGAACGTTAATTGTTAATGGGGGTTGAATCTTACTCGCCTATTTTGTGAAAAAGTTATTTATGTTTGAACAATTTTTAGTAGTTAGGAATGTCTGAACTAGATAGGATCAAAAGAGATTGCCCAATGAAATGATTTCATTTTACAGACGAGGAAACTAAGGCCACACCTATTGTCGAATTATGCTATGGGCCTTTTGCTTCTGGGTATAATACTGGCAGTTTAGATTAAAATCACGCCCAGAAAATGTTAACTCTAGCCCACGAAGTCTGAGAAGAGTGTCCCTGTCTGCTTCTCCTAAAGGGAAGACGGGGTTAGAACAAAACGGGGTGCGCGTGGGTGTGCCCTCGGACATAGGCACGTGCACGCCGGAGATTGCAAAACTGTAACTTGCTACTGGCCTCGATAAAGAAATGCCACGGACTTGGCTAGTGGCAAATGTAAGATAGAATCATTCTCGCTCCAGAGTCACCAACAAAGCATCTGGATCCCACACCGTGAGATGTTGCAGCATTGTTAGATAACCTGCCAGGATATGTTGAAATGGTACATAGTTTGGAATATTCCACATATGGGGAAGTATATAAGTCCTTAAGTGCTGTTTTTCTGGTCTTTAATCTGGCCAAGAAGCGTAAACATACAATCAGAAACTGTAGCAACATGGCTCATATTTAGCATATTTATTCATCTTTGTTTTAATTACATTTTTTCTGGGAAAGGACTATTTAAAAGATACATTGTTTAATGTAATAGCCAAGTTGCCTGGAAAATCTTGTAGAGAGAGAGATCTCGAATGCAACATGTTTTCAGTGTGTACATCTCTTTATATAATTGCCATATTTTTCATTGGGGCTTGCTCTGGTTCAGTAGTAGTGAAGTCCTGAAACACTGTTGAGAAGGATTCCGAAGTTTCATCAGGGTTCTCAGTGGGAAAAAATACCTTTAGTGATAAGTGATTAGGGCGTTAGGGTAAAAAGCGAAAACAGTGGGGAAAACATACCAATTATGTAACACACTGGACACGTTTATGCTTTTCTAACCTTTTGTTTTTGTGAATAGGTAATATATGAACACGATAAACCATGAAAACAGCACAGGAAAACACATACAAAATTATTTTCCCTTCCATTCTTCTCACTCTATCCCCCAGTGCCACTTCTTATAGGCAACTGTTGCAATTTCTTTCTGAAACATTCTTTTTATTTTTGTTGCTTATTTACTTATTCTGAGAGAGAGCACAAGCAGGGAAAGGGCAGAGAGAGAGAGAGAGAGAGAGAGAGAGAGAGAAAGAGGATCCCAAGCAGGCCCTATGCTGTCAGCACAGATCCCAATGCGGGGCTCGAACTCAGAAACCATGAGATCGTGACCTCAGCCGAAAACAAGAGTTGGACGCTTAACAGACTGAGCCACCCAGGTGCCCCTCTTTCTGAGACATTCTACACTTACATAGCATTTTTGTATAAATATCTACCTTTTGTTTATTTTAATTTTTAATGTTTAAAATATCTACCTTTTATGCTAATTGCAGCATGATACATGTATTTGTTAAATGTCAATATTTATTACATCTATTTTACCAAAATAAAAAAAAATATACCCCAAAGCATTGAATTGTGCACTTAAATGCATAAAATACATGGTGTGTAATCTATTAATATGGTTGGATTAATATCTGCCATATTCGTTATTGTTTCTATTAGTTGCCTTTGTTCCTTGTTTCTATTTCTGCCTCTACTCTTTTTCTCCCTGTGTGGCTCTAATTAAGCATTTTGTATGACTCCATTTTCTCTCCTTTCTTAGCGTATCAGCTATAATTCTTTCTTTTTTTTTTTTTTTTTTACTTTTTTTTAGTGGTTATCCTAGAGTTTGTCACACACACTTACACCTAATCCGAGTCAACTTTCAAATAATATTATGCCACTTCCTATGTAGTGCATGCACCTTGTAATAACAAAATACTTCCAATTCCTCCCTCCTGTCCCTTAATGTCACTTCTGTCATTTATTTTACATGTACAGAAGCATATATAATCTAATACACTGTTGCTATTATTATCTTGAACAAGCTATTATCTGTTAGATCAATTAAGAATAAAAAATTTATTTTACCAGCAATTATTCCTTCTCCAATGCTTTTATTTTTTTTTTAAAAAATTATTTTGAGAGAGAGAAAGAGAGAGAGTGTGTGTGTGTGAACAGGGGAGGTGGAGAGAGAGAGAATCCCAAACAAGCTCTGTGCTGACAGTGCAGAATGTGGGGTTCGTCTCATGAGTTTGAACTCACAAACTGTGAGATCATGACCAGAGCTGAAATCAAGAGTCATAGGCTTAACTGATTGAGCCACCGAGGGGGTCCCTGCTTTTCCTTTTTTATGTAGATTTGAATTTCTGACATATTTTCCTTCTCAATGAAGAACTTTTGACGTTTTTTGCAAGGCAAGACTTCTGGCAAGACATTCCTTCAGTTTTGTCTGAGAAAGTCCTTCTTTCTCCTTCATTTTTGAAGGATAATTTTGCAGGGTACAGAATTCTAGGTTGGTGGGCCTTTTCTCTCAACACTTTATTTTTTATTTTTATTTTTATTTTACAAAGAGAGAGCGAGCAAGTGGGGGGAGGGGCAGAGGAAGAGAGAGAGGGAATCTCAAGCAGGCTCCACGCTGAGATGAAATCAAGAATTGGACACTCTTGACCCACCTAGACATCCCTCTCTCAACATTTTAAATATTTCACTACACTCTCTTTGTTTGTATGGCTCTGAGAAATCAGATATAATACTTATCTTTGTTTTTCTATGGTGAAAGGGTTTTCCCTCTAATTTCTTTCAAGATTTTGTCTTTATCTTTGATTTTCTTAAGTTTGAATAAGATATGACCCACTATAGTGTTTTCTTTGGTGTTTGTTTGTTTTTGCATTTATCCTGCGTGGTGTTTTCTGAGCTTCCTGGATCTGTGATTTGGTGTGAAGCATCAACTTGGGGGAAATTCTCAGTCATATTTCTTCAAATATTTCTTTTGTTCCTTTCTCCTCCTTCTGATATTTCCAGTATGCATAAATTATATTTTTTATTTGTTCCACTCTTCTTGGATATTATGTTCTGGTTTTTTTTTCCAGTCTTTTTTCTCTTTGCTTTTCAGTTTTGGACGGTTTCTATTGATATAGCCTCGAGGTCAGAAAGTATTTCCTCAGCTGTATCCACTCTACTAATGAGCCCATCAGAAGCATTCTTCATTTTTGTTACAGTGTTTTTGATCTCTTGCACTTCTTTTTTTTTTTTTTTTTTTTTTTTTTTTTTAGAATTTCCATCTTTCTGCTTACATTGCCCATCTATTCTTACATGTTGCCTACGTTTTGAATTTGAGCTGTTAGCATATTAATCATAGTTATTTTAAATTTTCAGTCTGATAATTCCAACATTCCTGCCATATCTGAGTCTAGTTCTGGTACTTGCTCTGTTTCTTCAAACTGTGTGTTTTGCTTTTTAGTATGCCTTGTAATTTTTTGTTGAAAGCTGGACATAATATACCGTGCAAAAGAAACTCTGATAAATAGATCTTTAGTGATGTGGTGGTAAGGTGTGGGGGGGAAGAGGAAGCATTCTTTAGTTCTATGATTAGGTTCCAGCCAGTGCTCCTGGGCTGTGAACATTGTAAGCGTTTCTCAGTTTTATCCTTCTCAGATGGCACAGGAGGGCTAGAGGGGACTGGAGTTGACTATTTCCTTTCCTCCAGGTCAGTTATGTTCTGATAAAATAGTTTCTTTGGAGGCCAGGCCTTGTTGTATTTCATTTTCCTTCCCACTGAGGGAAGCACAAGGGGTTCTTTCTTTGATATTCACTGTGAGAACCTGGTAGAACTCCTAGTGGTAAAGCTCACAAAAATGTGGAGACCTCCCTACCACTTGGTTCTCCCTGGAGAACCACACCAGCCTCCAGCAATTTGTCAATTACAGTTCAAATTTTTGTGTCCTGGGTACTGGTTCCCTTGGGGATTTCTGCTTGTGGGTATTTGCTCCAGCGAGTTGTGATTCTCTGTATCTGCCTGTCTGCTGCTGCAAATTTGGGGCACAGTGTTTTGCCCTCACTTCTCTGACAGAACTAAGAAAAGTTGTTAATTTTTCAGTTTATTCAGCTTTTATCTTGTTAGGATAAAGCAAAAATTTCTAAGCTCCTTGCATGCCAGACCAGAGACCAGAAGTATCTGTACCATGTATTTTTCTATTAGTAATTTATCTTGGAAATTGTTTCATATTATAACATAACACCTCTTCTTCTTCTTTTTTTTTAAGTTTATTTATTTCGAGAGGGAAAGAGAGAGAGAGAGAGAGAGAGCCAGGGAGAGGCAGAGAGAGAGGGAGAGAGAATCTGAAGCAGGCTTCGTGCTGTCAGTGCAGAGTTTGATGTGGGGCTCAATCCCATGAACCGTGAGATCATGACCTGAGCCAAGAAACCAAGAGCTGACACTTAACCAACTGAGCCACCCAGGAGCCCTTCTTTGCTTTTTTTTTTTAACAGGTGCATAACATTTCATTATAAGAATATCTTATTATTTAACATTCCCCTACAGATGAGTATTTAAGTTCTTTCAATGTTTTTGTTATAAATAATGCTGTAATAAATAGCCTTGCACTTCTTTGCACATATGTGCAAATGAATTCATAGGATAAGTTTTTGGAGCAAAGGATGTAGACATCATTGTTATGTCTTTCTTTGTAGAAATTGGACCAATTTAGACTGTCACTAATAATGTATGTGAGTGCCCAGTTAGGTATAGTCTCACTAATGTAGTATATTATCAATGATTTTAAAAACCTCAAACAGTATTTATGAGAAATGGTATCTCACTGTAGTTTTGATTTGGGATTCTTTAATAATGACTGAATTTGACCATTTTTTCATTTGCCATTTATTTTTCTCTTTTCTGTGAACTCTTGGGCCATGTCTTTGCCTCATGTTTCTAAGGGTTTGTTTATATTTTTTATTGATTTGTAGGAACTCTTTGTATATTAAGGAAATTAGCCATTTGTCATGTGTATTGCATATATACATTTTCACAGTGTGTAATTTTCTTTTGACTTCTTAACTATTTTCTTCCTATGCAGAATTTAATTTAATTTATTTATTTTAAAAATTCTTTCAAAAATTAATTAATTTATTTTTTACAGTATTATATTAGTTTCAGGTGCACAATATAGTGATTCAACAACTCCCTACAACACCCAGTGCTTTGCAGAACTTTAAAACCATTTAGGTGGTTAAATTTATTGCTTTTTCATTTGGTGGCTTCTGGGTTTTGCATTATGCTTAGAAATGCCTTTCCTTACTGTTTTTATATTTTTGCTTCTTGTGTTTAAATTTTTGATTCATCTGGAATTTATTTTGGTATAAATTGAGAATTAGAGATCCAACTTGATTTAGTATTATTTTTTCAGGTGGCTACCCAGTAGACCCAATTTTGGGTTATGCTATTTTAACTAAATACTTAAACATTTTTCTATTTCCTACATAGCTTCTCAGTAATCACATTTCAGTATATCGATACTGCTGTAGTAATACCATATTGAAAAACTGTTAGCAGTTTCCAATTTTTGTTATTACATATTATGCTATAATGGCCTTCTCCATGTATCTTCTTGTTTCTGATGAATTGTTTTTCCGGGATACATGATTAAGAGTGGACTAATTGAATTTTGCTAAGTATATCATATTGCTTTCCAAAAGTGTGGCGGGTTATTAATCCCACCATTGATTAGTAAAAATCTCATCAGTTTGAAGTTATTTCCTTTGACTATTTTATTAAAGTGAGAAAAATGGAAATCCAAGGTTGCTTTAATTGGAATTTATTTGATTTTGGAGGTATGAATGCTTTTTTGGTGTTCGTTTACTCTTTTCACCTAGCTTTGGTACTGCAGCTGGAAAATGAGTACAATAATACCTGCTGTGTAAGGTTTTTTTGACAGTCATACGTACGGCATGTAAAAAGCCTAACCATCTATTATTATTATTTCCTTTTGTGTGACTTGTCTGTCATATTCTTTGTGAAAAATTACAGTGTGCAGAAACACTAAAGAGGCTGCATGAAAACTGGCATAAGGGCAGGAGCCTTACCAGCCGTGTAAGACCTTGACTGAATCACTTAACTGCTCTTGGGTATTAATTTCCATGTAACAATCGAGATAATAACCCACTTTGTTTTTGTGAGAGTTGAATAGGATAACAGATGTGACAGAACTTGGAAAACATTAGTGTGAAGTATTATTTGCTATTACTGTTATGAGGAGGAGAAGTGGGTGCTCAAAACCCCTATCGCTAAGACTGTCTTCCAGAATGTACTATCCTTTTCCCTAATGTTCTGAATCTGAGATGCTGTCAGTGTGGACTATGGTTCCCTTAGAGAACTCTCCATGTTATCAGCAATTTAAAGGGAGGAGAGGAGCAGACTTTCACTTTTGACACATGGTATCCCTAGAAAAAGAACACATACATGAAACAATTTCAGGCACTTATAGGAAATTGACATTTGCATAGATTTATGGAGAATAACTCATAATAAGCTAAAACAGTCTCCAGGAAAACCCCTAATCGCTGAACCTTTGTAAGTCAGGATCACAGGACCTTTTGATGTCTTAGAACAACGGAACAGAGTTGAACAGAGTTTGATGTCTTAGAACAACGGAACATAGCAGCAGTAATAGATCCTAAAGAAAACTAGATATAGTTATCCTGAGCCAACAGGGTACAGCAAGGGAGTGAAGAAATATCATTTTTTTTGAGGCAAGCAGACATGAATGCCAATCTTGAGTTTGTCACACATCAGCGCCGTTGACCAAATTGTCCCAGCTTCCTGTAAAGTGGGACTTATAACAGTTCCTACCTCCAAGTGTGGTTATGAGAGATAATGGTGCTTGTAACAGGCTTACTTAGTACAGTTTCTACCACACGGTAAGTACTCAGGTAGCTCTTATTAACACAGTTATTCGCAGTGGTGTTAATGTCTCGATTAATTATCATAATAAAATATGTGCACGTTTGTGTGAATAGAAGTAACCACTAAGGTTACCTCTTGTATTGAGTGACGTTGCCCTGAACACCACACAGAGGTACCTTCCTGCCGATAGAAAATGTGAAGCTTCAGAAATTCAGGAGGAATGAAAGTTAGTTACAAATGGACATTTGGTTAGAAATATGGTAAGCTTGGGAATGCAAGCTGGTGCAGCCACTCTGGAAAACAGTATGGAGGTTCCTCAAAAAACTAAAAATAGAACTACCCTACGACCCAGCAATGGCCCTACTAGGCATTTACCCAAGGGGTACAGGTATGCTGTTTCGAAGGGACACATGCACTATCGACAACAGCCAAAGTATGGAAAGAGCCCAAATGTCCATCGATGGATGAACGGATAAAGAAGATGTGATACACACACACACACACACACACACACACACACACACAATGGAGTATTAGTCGGCAATCAAAAAGAATGAAATCTTGCCATTTGCAACTACGTGGATGGGTGTGGGAGGGGGGATGGGCTAAATGGGTAAGGGGTACTAAGTAATCTACTCCTGAAATCATTGTTGCACTATATGCCAACTAATTTGGATGTAAATTTAAAAAAACAAAAAATAAAACAAGTTAAAATTAAAAACAGAAAGAAATGTGGTAAGCTTGAGGTAATTCGGAAAAATTACCAAGAGATTTGAATGTTAAAAGGATTACTCTTAAAGAGTAATCCATAGAAAATATAAATCAGGGGCGCCTGGGTGGCTCAGTCAATTAAGCATCCAACTTTTGATATCGGCTCAAGTCATGGTCTCATGTCATGGGATCGAGTCCCTCATTGAGCTCCAAGCTCCCTCACTCCGTGCCCTCCCCCGCCGCTTGCTCGCGCACACCCGTGCTCTCTTTCTCTCAAAATAAATAAGTAAACTTAAAAAAGAGAAAAGAAAAAAAAAAGAAAATATAAATCAGAAGTTACTTCTGATCAACTGTGCTTGCAGAACAATTTCAGATGCAAATGAAAAGCAGTTTATTTGCACATATCAACACTGCTTTTCTACAGATTGCATCATAAAAGGGGAAAATGTCAGACGTTTTTAGGAAATGGTAGCCTTTCCTTCAAACCAAACAACAAACTCTTCTTTTATGATGAATTTCGAGTCATATTTAAGGTTGGTGAGGAACGTAGAGTGTGGACTTTGACACAAACATCCTAATAGGTCTGATAGCCTTAATGTCTTTCCCTCCTCCTACAAATGTTTGTTGTCCAAACATTTCTTTTTGAAAAGGACCTAATTATGCTAGTTTTCTGCCTAAAACTTCCTCATTATAAGCAGATTAGATCTAAACTCCAAAGCTCTGTACCCTTACTTTCCATTCTCTCCTCTAAGTACCACCCCTGCCATACACCTGGTTCTGCTATTTAAATTTATTTTTTCATGTTTATGTTTGAGAGAGACAGAGTGTGAGCGGGGGAGGGGCAGGGAGAGAGGGAGACACAGAATCCGAAGCCGGCGCCGGGCTCCAAGCGGTCAGCACCGAGCCCGATGCGGGGCTCGAACTCACGAAACCGGGAGATCAGGACCGGAGCCGAAGTTGGATGCTTAACCGACTGAGCCACCCAGGCGCCCCTGGTTCTTCTATTTAGGGTGCATCACAATCAGGCCAGAAGCTCATTAAAGACTACAGGTGCTCGGGCCATATCTTGAAGTCTGGCAGTGGCCTCTAGGAATTGGAGTTTTGAACAGGCCATGCACTTGATAATCAGATCTCAGTTTGACAAGCAAAGTCCCTCAGTTGGTGAGGTTTCCTCACAAAGTCCACCTCGGTTGGCACCTCCCCGCCGTTGCGTCCTTCTGTTTCAATTCTTTTCTTCCCTTTTTTTCTGCCTGATTGACCTACCAACCCTTCATGACCTGCCTCATTGTTACCCCCTCTTTGAATCTTTGGCCTAAACAGACTTAGTGTTCCTTCCACATTTTGTATGCATGGTGAATGCTCATATTTGTATTAATCTCCCTCAATCAATTCAATTCAGACTTTCTTCTAAGGGCTACAATCTTATTGGCCATATTTGTATCACACTCTAGGGCTTGGCATAGAGTCTAACATGTAACAATAGATGTCTGAGAAATGCTTTTTTTGTTTCTTTTGTTTTTTTGAGAGAGATAGAAACAGACAGATGGAGAGAGAGAATGCACGTGAGGGAAGGGCAGAGCGAGAGGGTGGAACAGAACCGCAAGAAGGCTCCATGGCTCAGCGTGGAGCCCACACAGGCTCGATCTCACAACTGTGAGATCATGACCTGAGTCGAAATCAAGAGTCTGATGCTTAACTGACTGAGACACCCAGGTGCCCCAAGACATGGTGTTTTTAAATAAATGAATAAGTGAGTTGATGGAGGAACTTGGGTTTATATTCATGATCAGATGAAATATATATTGTAGGCTAGAAATGGTTTGGTTGAATTTTGCCCTGGGGCATAAATAGTGATTTTCCTTAGTCAGTAAGAACAATTCGGAATTTTGCTAAACAGTTCATAGTATTAGGTTTCATTTCTTTTACTGGTAGTTAAATAGTAAAAATCCAGTTCGAATATTGTACTCCGTATGAAATTTTCTAAAATTTGAATAGCCCAAATAAAGCTCTGTGCCCTGTAGCTGATGATTGCATTTCAATTACATGACTTTAAACAGACTTTGAAATGTTAATGTATCAAATCCCAGTGACGACAAATGTTTCTCATAACAGGTGGTATTGTTTTGAACCTAGGAACAACCACAACGATAACAAAAAGGAAAGAACCCTTTACATCCGTACCAGTTTCAGAAAATCCATAGTCGGGTTACATTTTTGAATCGAGAGCTGTCGGAAATCTAGGTGTAAATAACATGAGGACCAGATGGAAAATCCAATCTGGTGATAAGGGCTATGATGCAAGATAAAGCAGGACATGGGGGGTATTTTCGGTACAAGGGGATGGGAAAAGCGTCTTTACTAAGATGCCATTTGAGCAGAGATCTAATAAGAAGCGAGAGAGTAAGTCACGTGGCTATCTGGGGAAAGAGAATTCCTCAGTCGGGGATAGTGTTTGTGAAGGCCTTGAGGGCCCGAGGTGCTTGGGGAGTCGGAAGCACACCAAGGAGGCCAGTGTGATGGGAGTGGTGTATGTGGGTCAGGGGAGGGATGTTGTTTATACCACGCAAGGCCTTGTGAGCCTTGTTCAGAGAGGAGAAGACACTGGGGGCTTTAAAAAAAGTCTTTTTTTTTTTTTTTAAGTGTCTATTTATTTTTGAGATACAGAGAGACAGAGCACAAGGGGGCGAGGGGCAGAGAGAGAGGGAGACACAGAATCCGAAGCAGGCTCTGGGCTCTGAGCCGTCAGCACAGAGCCCGACGCGGGGCTCGAACCCACGAACCGTGAGATCGTGACCTGAGCTGGAGTCGGAAGCTTCACTGACTGAGCTACCCAGGCGTCCTGACACTGGGGACTCTTGAACAGGCTAATGATATTCTGTGACATTTATATATTGTCTACGTAAGCTGTGTCTTTTATTCTGAAATCTTTAGTCATTGCTAAGCCACGCTTTCACTCACTACTTTGTTTAGAGGTCAAATAGTGGGATTAAAACAGTTTAATTATCGATAATAATGATTATGCTTAATTAACAATACTTATTATTATTAACTTAAGCATCACAACAACACCAAGAACAGTAATAATAACAACTATGTGCATAAATTCTACCACTTAGTGCCTGCTCTGCGTACTCCATATATACATTATTTCCTGCAATCCTTGCAATTACCCGCGAGGAGGTACTGCTATTATTCCGATTTCCCATTTGGAGAAATGTGAACACGAATCACTTAATCTCCAGAAAATATTTTATTTGTGCTGGCATGTATCTTGTGTGAAACCACATTTATCTTGCTTTGGTATAAAGCAACAACAGAATAATCTAGATTTACGTGGCTGACTTGCTTTTGACAAGTCATAGCAGTGGTTTAATCCAAAAGCAAGTAAGCCACGTAAATCTAGATTATTCTATATATATATATATATATATATATATATATATGCTATATTCCAGGTACCATACTAAATGCTTTATATGCCTTGTCTCATTTAATCCTTGCAATAACCCGGACAAAGACACCGGAACTCACACATGTGAAGTAACTTATTCAAGGCCTACCATTTGAATAGGGACCAAACGTAGGTGCATCTGACTCTAGGGCTTGCATTAAAATAATTTTTTTAAACGTTCATTTATTTTGAGAGAGAGAGAGAGAGAGAGCAGGGGACGGGCAGAGAGATGGGGAGAGAATCCCAAGCAGAATCCACACTGTCAGTGCAGAGCCAGATGTGGGGCTCCAACCAATGAACTGTGAGATCATGACCTGAGGCGAAGTCGAGAGTTGGACGCTCAACCAACTGAGCCACCTAGGCGCCCCGGCTTGTATTTTTAGCAACTGTGCTCTATGATTAAATACGGGCGAAACCAGACTGATGCATTCAAGATCTTGAAAAGTATATTTGGTGTGGCATGTTTCGAAACCTTCTTTATTTTATTTTTCATCTGTGAACACAGAGCCATCAGCGGTTGGATGCTTAAGACCACTGGCGTGGTAGTATGACCTAAGTCCTTATAAACCCGCACCACAACTGTATTGTTCCTTTTAGGCCAGTCTCTGTGACAGCCAGTCACATTATTACCTTGATCTGTCCACATGATCCCTGTGTTGTTTATCTAATCATCTGAACTGTCTGGTCCTTGAGACCAATGATGGCCATGGCATGCCCGTTACTTTGAATATGTAACGTGGAAAAATATATTTTTCATTTCAGTCTGTCCAACGCCAAGTTACAAAAACAGTAACAAGGACACAATGCAAAGACGAGTTGCTGAAAGAGAAGTGAGAGAGAGGGGAGAGGAAGGGCAGTGAGAGAGAGAGAGAAAGAGAGAGAGAGAGAGAGAACTCTGTTTGACAAATAAGCAATAGATTACCAGTATGAGTCTTCCAATAGTCACCAGTCTACAGTGGATTCTGAAAGATTCTGTTTCCACTTCCCTGTCCTAGTAGAAAACATTCCAGTGGATGAGTGAACCTCACTTTTCATGTGTCCTTATTCATTTCCTTATCCTAAGAACTCCCCCTAAGGCTTGCTCATAGTCACAAAGTCAAAAAAATAAACAAATTGTTATAAAAAATTTACTCTTTAGGGGCACCTGAGTGACTCAGTCCGCTGGGCGTCAGACTGGTGATTTCAGCTCAAGTCATGATCTCAGGGTTCGTGAGATCAAGCCCCTCTAACCCCGCCGTGTCAGGCTCTGTGCTGACATCATGGAACCTGCTTGGGATTCTCTCTCCCCTCCCCTCTCTGCTCCTCCCCAGCTCGTGCACGCGCATACTCTGTATCTAAAAATAAATAAAATAATCTTTAAAAAAGTTTATTCTTTGAAATAAATTAGACTGGAAGTTCCTGGAAAGGAAACTGGCAGGCAAATTTTATTTATCTCTGTATTTCCAGCATGTGGCCCGAGGCATGGTTCATGGTAGGCCTTGAGAAAATGTTGATTGAGAAAATGAGTGCCTCAACGAAGCTCAGGCCATAAGGATAGTTTGGATAATGTCAACAGTATCCTACATAGCACCCAGAGGGCTAGCGTTAAAAAACGTTGAATCCAACTTTGCTAGTAGTGACCATATTTGACCCAAATGGCTGGTAAAGGGGATAATCCTTCCATTCTTCCATTTTCCACGTCCTTCTTTCCCAGAGACAGGAGGACCATTCTCCTCTCTAGCTTCCACGCTTGAACCTCCAAACAAGCACAACACTGCCATAATTAACCTATTGGCCCAAATCAATTAATTTTTCTCCAAGATTCACTTTTTTTTTTTTTTTTTAACAACCGAAACACTGAAGTTTGCTGTCTTGCACGGTGGGAAGGTATGTCTGGAGCTTCTCCAGAGTTTTTGGCAAAATTTCAAGGGGAAAAACAGAAATTTGCAATCTGCTGGAAAAAATAAGTTTCTTTTGAAAGTATAGGACGGGTTATGTATTCGTTATTATTTTATTTTATGCAGGCGTACAGGTCTCGATTTCTTTAAAACGCTTTCCCAGGACTCCAAAAAGATTTTTACAGTTAATTTAATTATATAAACAAAGATCTAAACTGTTGCCCTTCGAGTTCTTTTCACCTTATTGAGTCTTAGCTACAGGCATTTACTTTTGAGTCAAGAGTCAGTAAAGAAAAATCTTCTCTTTACAACATTTTACCTGCGAGATTTGCTCTGAGTATATTCTATTTATCAATTATCCTCATTTCCTGAGTTATCCTGCGAGTTTTTTAAAAGTTTATTCATTTTGAAAGAGAGAGCACGCGCACTCACGCACACGCATGCACAAGCAGGGGAGGGGCCGAGAGAGGGAGAGCGAGAATTCCAAGCAGGCTCCGTGCCTCATAGCATAGAACCCCACACGGGGCTTGATCTCACAAACTGTGAGATCATGACCTGGATCGAAATCAAGAGTCGGACCCTTAGCCGACTGAGCCACCCAGGTGCCCCTCTCCTCCTAAATTTTAAGTATTTTTCTGATTGACTCTAACCCGGGAATTCCCAGGATGCTTAGAAGTCCCTCCCGAACTGGGGAAATGAATTCATCTTGTCCCCCATATTTACCAGAATGACGTAGTGAAAATAATGGCCGGGGTTTGAGCCTTAGTTCCATAGTTTACTAGGCAGTTTGATGTTGGGCAAGTTCTGTAACCTCTCTGTGCTTCAGTCTCCTAATTTCTCCTTACTTCTAAACTGAGGATGACAACTGTCTCTCAGGATCGTTGAGAGGTTTATATGAAATGTTCGTTGAGTGCCCAGCATGGTGCCCGATATCCCCTCCCTACTGTATTCACAGTCTTTGATGTTAGCACCTCCCTAACAAATCCTGGGGACTTCATGTCTGGGGAAATAAAAAGTGGCTTCTCTTCACAAAGAGGTTGGGGACCTTTAGATAGAATCAACCCTAGAGGCTATTTACATGACATTTATTTTTTGCATTAATGCCAAAGAAACCTGACTGGGAGTTCAGGACAAATAACCCAACAAGAATGTATACAGTTAGGGGGAAGTAGACTTACACTAACAGTACTCAGTGTTCACTGAAGGAGTGTTTGGTTTACTGCAATCTGTGGGGCCACCGATTCATGCCATCGAAAATAACTAACGCACAATGAAAACAGCATGCAATGTTGTTCTTAAAGTTCATTCATTTACGTTTTGATTTGCTATCTTTTTCTCTAGACAATGTCTTTTGGAATTTCTAGGCTGCAGTTCATCTTTTAAGCTTCAAATAAAAGGGGAAGAGAGGCTGGGAGAAGGGGGAAAGAAGAGTGACTGCCGATGGGTATTAGGTTTCTTTTAGAGGTAATGAAAATGTTCTGGACTTACATAGCGGTGATAGTTGCACAACTTTGGGAATGTACTGAGGACCACTGAATGGTACATTTTATTCGTGAGAGAGAGTCAGAGACAGAGTGCAAGCGGGGGAGGGGCAGACAGAGAGACAGGGAGAGACAGGGAGAGACAGAATCTGAAGCAGGCTTCAGGCTCTGAGCCGTTAGCACAGAGCCCAACGCGGGGCTCGAACTCACGAACTGTGAGATCATGACCCGAGCCGAAGCCAGACGCTTAACCGACTGAGCCACCCAGGCGCCCCTGAATGGTACATTTCAAATGGAGAGGTTCTATGGTATGTGAATTATGTCTTAATTTAAAAAAAAAGATGAATAATTTTAATTATGTGACCGATATAAAATAGGACCAGTATGAAACAGGAGTGTTCCTAGTGAAATCATGTGCAACATAATTGTATGGAATTGTATCAACTTCTCGATATCTGAGCATGAACTATTTTCTTTGGGGATACATTGTAAATTATTTACAGTAAAACTTCTCCTTTTGGTTGCAGATCTTACAAATCTGTATTGAACACCACGAATCCAAATTTTCTTAGGGTAAATACTTAAAATCTCAAGCAGTCTCAGAATTCCCAGGGACAAGTGTCCTGTTTTTTATTTCCTTGGAGTAAAGACCCCATAATCCTCCAAGAATCCCACCCCCAAACTTCCTGTCATTTTGCTCTATCTTTTCATCTTAAATTGTTTTATACCTCCAAAGCAAAATATATTCAAAGCTGTACAACGTGTTATTTTTCTGTCTTTTTTAGGGGCTGCAGGAAGAGGTTGAACAGATGAATCCCTCAAACAAAGCCAAATAACCATTTGTTTTTATTATTTTCTCTGAACTTACGGCTAGTTTTGGAGAGATGTTTATTTGCCCCCTTTCCTCTCTCTTTGTTGTAGACACACATAATGAGGCATTGCTTTTCCCCAACCCCATTCTCCAACTTGGAGATTTTGAGAGTCTTGTTTGAATTAACCGAACAAAAACTTCCAGGCTTCCTGGAGCACGGATTTGACTATCGCTTCATCAGTAAAATACAGTATCAATAGAATTTGGTGGCAACTAAAAATTAGGATTCAGGGAGGCAAAACTAGTGGAGAGAACAGTTGGGGGGATTCATCAATCTGGCTTCTAGAATGATTATCTCTGCTATAGAATTTCTCAGAGCTGAAGTAAAATATGCTCCGGTTAGTAATTTTTCCTGGTCCGATGGCATAGTCACCAAGCCAGGTTTCCTCTCTTTATTGATATTGGGAAGGAGATACCGTGGATGCTGTAAACAAGGAACAGAGACTTTATGGTCATTGAAAAGTAGCATATCCCTATTGTAAAATAATACAGTACCAATCACAATGGTATATTAGATTTGTGAGAATTTTGTTGGCATGAGTCCATTGCTGAAAGCCTGGGCTATGTGAGAAAGTTCAGGTTTGGGACCTCAAGCCTAAGGACCAAACCCTAAACTTAATAATTCATTGGCCCACTGCCTCATGAGAGATTCAATCTGACAACATTTCTCCCCAAACATCCTCGTCACCTAACAGTGGTGTTCAAATATTGCTAAGACAACTGGTTGGTTTGGTGTATTTAATTAATTGCCTATTTTGGATAATTTAGTCAAACTAATTGTAAGAGAGGAGAAAATTCCTCAACCCTCTTAGGTTCAGGGTCTGGCGGTGTGAAATTAACTGACAAAAGACATTTTAAATAGAGCCAGAATTTATTAACATGTATATTATGCATACACATGGGAAAACTCAGTGATGCGTAACTCAAAGCGGTGGTCAGAACTTGGGCTTATATAACATCTTAACAAAAGAACAGTAAAATTATAAAGAAGTGACAAAACAAAAGAGCTTCAGGCTTTTAGAGGGGCAAACTGTAAGAAGGTAAATATGTGGAGAAAACTAATAGAAAACAGGAATTATTTAGTAAGGTTTGTTATGTAGATTCCTCTTGGTCCCCATCTCTGGGCTGATAAGAGTTTAGAGCTGTCTCCTGTTCATTAAGAGCCGGTTGGGCATCCGACTTCGGCTCAGGTCATGATCTCACACTCCGTGAGTTCGAGCCCTGTGTTGGGCTCGGTGCTGACAGCTTGGAGCCTGGAGCCAGCTTCGGATTCTGTGTCTCCCCCTCTCTCTGCCCCTCCCCAGATCATGCTCTGTCTCTCTCTGTCTCAGAAATAAATAAAAACATTAAAAAAAAAAAAAAGAGCTCTGTCCTTCCTGGTAAAGGAAAGAAAGATACATTTAACAACTTACATCCTGCTTTCAGGCAAATGGGGGGGGGGGCAGAGAGGTTTTCTTATATCTATTCTCAATTGTCTCTAGCTCAAAATAATCCTATGCCGAAGTGGCATATAATACCCTACCTAATCAATTGAGTCAGATAAGTAGGGGGGAAAACCCATCAGATCAGTTAAATGAATGCAAACCAAAAATAAAGACAATTTTCAAATTTTTTTTTATTTTTCCACCAGTTGGGTCACAAAGCACTGAGATGCTATTTGGTAGAAGTCGGGTGCTTTCTGTGAGATCCTAGTCTGAACATGATGCTCAGGCCTGCAGATGCCTTTAGGGCAAAGGAACTTGGAACTCTTCCTTCTCCTTATATTCTTGGGACCAGATTCAGCTGGAAACAACAGGTCTCAGGAATGTACTGAGTCAGACATCTACTCATTTCACCACATGGATTCCACCTTGTTAACTGATTTCATATCCCTCTCAGTTACTCTCTATTTGATGCCTAAGCAGACAGTCAATCTGATGCAAATAATCGCTCATGTTGGCCATTTTACTGAATTTTTAGGCTGGTTTCTGCAAAATGATGAACCTGTTAGCTCTTTTTCCCTTGCTTTCATCTAGATGTTCTTGTTCTCATTATATTGGAAACTACAGAGATGCACAAAGGAATCTGAAAAGATGTATCAATAATAAGTAATCTTAATTATCCGCCTTTCAGGGATACCCACGTTGGGAAAAATACAGTGGCAATTAAATTAAGGCTTCCCTATATGTAAGTGAATTGAAAAAGATTGGTGTTAAGTGTGTGTGTGTGTGTGTGTGTGTGTGTGTGTTTATGTTTATTGAACTTGGGAGAAGTGAAAATGCCGTTGGTCTGGATAGGGACTCAGGTGGCCGGGGTGGGGGAAAATGAAAATGACCCGGAAAAATTTAAACTAAAAAAGATAGCCCATATACATTTAATTATTCCTTGATCTGTGCCTCTAATCCTCACCTTCATCACCAGGGCATGCATATCCAGACTTCTGCATTTCATAATTCCTGTTCTCCTTCAAAGCCTCATCTGTGTGTGTGAGTGGGGGTGAGAGGGACAAAGATGATTTTTTTTTTCTGAACCCTGTATCCTTCTAGCAGAGGAGAAAATCCTCTGCAGAACATGGGTTTTTTTTTTTGTTTGTTTTTGTTTTTCAACGTGGTCATTTAAATTTACTGTTAAGTAATCTCATGATAAATAATAGGTGTTCACTAGAAAAAAATTAAAGTGATTTACCATTGTTTAATTCTGCTAGCCAAGCTGCACTTGCCCTGAAGAGCTGCATAATTTATTCAAATGACCCGAGGCTTTTAAAGTCAATCTTCCAACAGAAAAATTATCCCCTCTCCCCGGGAGAGTGAATTTTTTAGTGTACCGCTTCCTATGGCTGACATGTATTTGACTCCCAAGTGTATTTACACTGTTGGCTTGACTTGGAGTTCCTTGCTAAATTAATAATATGCTGTATTTCTTGCTTTAAGTGGTGTCAATATTGTTGTTCCTTAATTTTTTTTTTTAATATTTAGTCATTTTTGAGACAGAGAGAGAGAGAGAAAGAGAGACAGAGCTCGAGCTGGGGAGGTTCAGAGACAGGAGGAGACAGAATCTGAAGCAGGCTCCAGGCTCCCAGCTGTCAGCACAGGGCCCGATGCAGGACTTGAACTCACGAACTGTGAGATCACGACCAGAGCCGAAGTTGGATGCCTAACCGACTGAGCCACCCAGGCACCCTGATTGCTATTCCTTAAAAAAAAAAAACAAAAAACAAAAACAAAAAGCAAAACAAAACAAAACCCAAAAAACCTTTTTCCTTAATTTCCTGCAGTTACAGAGTTTTTCTTTGAGTTGTGAAAATTTTTGCTTCTAAAATTATGAAGAGGCAGAGTAAACGTTCTTTTAATCTTCTGGGAAATGTGTGCCGCTTTAAACCTTATTTACGTCAGAACTTACTGTAACGAAGGACAAAAGCTCTAGACAAGGTCCCCTGCTCCTCGGGGGTGTTCAAGGCTAAGGTCTCCCAGAGGCGAGCCTGCAGTCTGTTCTCAAAAGTTTATAGCTTACCTCCCGGCTGTTCCTTTGCACCCGGTACGAGAGGGGGGCTAGAAATAGAGCAGGGTGGGAATCTGACCCATCGTGACCACTCAGGAGGCTCTGGTTTGGAAAATTCCCCTGTATGCGGCAAAAGCAAACATTTGAAATGGCCGGAGAAGCTAGGCTGAGACGAAGAGTAAAACCGGTTCCTATTTCACCTCTCCGGCTGATAACCATTTGTGCCTGCTCATTCGTTTCCCAGACATCGGTTCTCCATCATGTGCACGGAGCCTCCACCTGAATCTGCCCAGAGCATAGGAAACAAATATTGTGACATAGAATACAGTGGTGTGTATGTGTATCAGGCGCATTTTCTCAGTGTTCAAACTCAGTCTACCCAAAAGTATCACCAAACCGTGGTGTGCACACCTTTGATTCCTGCTATGTTTTTCAGGCAACGGTGCCCTCTTGTTTCTGGTCCCGTCTGCTACAGGATTGACTGCAATACGGGGAATGAAATTGAGAAAAATATCTTCTCCCACGTAACAATCCTCCAAACCCCTTTCCCCTTCTTTACTGTTTCTGTAACAGCTTTTGAATGGTCAGCAGCGACTTTTTGTAAATGTCACGTTTCTTTCCGCCAGGACAAAGAATGAGCTTCAAGGGCCAGCTCGCGCTCCCTCCCGGGACGTGGAGGTTAAGAGCACAGACTCAGTCATTAGATCGCCTCAGTTAAAATTCAGATGGCCTCATTTAGTAGCTATGTGACCTCAGAAAAGTTACTTAAACTCTGTGAGCCCCAGCTTCCCGATTTGTCAACTGGAGGCGATGGTAATATTTATAATTGCATCCACCATATGCAAAATGTGGTTTTAAGCACTTTAAAAATACTAGCTCATTTAATTTTCGTTAACTCTGTGATGTAGGTGATTAACATCATCCCCATTTCTCAGCTGAGAAAACTGAGACAGGAAGAAGGAAAGTAACTTGGCCAAGGTCAAAACCAAAGTAAGTGGCCCAGCTGGGCTTGTGGAGTTGGTCATTGTGTCTTAGAGGCCATGTACATACCAGAACATTCTATCGCTTCTCTATTAAGTTATTGGGCACTCAGCCGTGTTTGGCACTTAGAGTTTACTGTCGGTGTTGTCACTATCGTCATCTGTTCTTATCTTTTTTCTTTTGTCACTCTTGCTGCTGTGGGACTGATTGTAAGGCTGGTCAACCCCCCCACTCCCAACAAAAAGAAAAAACATGCTATCCCTCCTATCAGCACCTCTCCAGCAAACAGCCAACAAAAATTGCTTAAAGCAAGGGAGAAATGTTCTCAAGTTTAGGCTCGAGTAAAGGTGTCACCGTTCTTTACTGAACAGAGGTAAAAATCTTTTACAACCTTCACTGCTTTCCCTCTTCTCCACTCCTCAACTCGTCCTAGAATGCCAGTATCAGGGAGAAAGAAAGAGAAAATTCTGCAAATCATTATATTCTTCTTTTCAAGTGAGCCCCTGATTTCAAAATTCTCTAACACATTTGTGGAAACTTCATTTTTTTTATTTGAGATTTATTTGAATGAGCTGTTATGATTGGAGACAGTGAGAATTTCAGATTAATGTTTTGCAGCCAAAAAAAAAAAAAAAACCCTCTCTGGAAAGCTGGCAAGTGTTCATAAGTCAGCCCTAGAATTATGTAGGTTGAAGGCTCCCAGTGGACAGACCGAACATATAAGAAGGAAACCAGAGATCTGGTGCTATTACGTCCCCGAGTCTAAGGGAACGAAAAAGCACAGAATTCAAAGCATTCTTCAGCCTGAATTTTTAAGGTAGGTCTGCACAATTTCTATATACTGTACTTGGAAAGTAGAACATACATTAAACGAAAATATTTTTTTGTGGATGAACTTTCCCTTTTTCCTGTATTTTAACACTGTATTTTGCAAAACTCTTAAGTTATTAAACTACTGTTTCTCTTACAGGGGTGCACTTAGGAACTAGGCAAGCTGATTTATGATAACTAAATTTTAAACTCCAACAACCAGTAAGTCTTCAAGTGGGCTTATTTTAGATTCTTTCACGTTACTTTGTTAGGTCCAGATGATGAGAGAATGAGCTTTAGACAAAAATGAGAACTTTTGCTGTTTACTAGGAGATTCTTTGGTGATTACGTTTTTCTTTGAGTAGTTTATATGTATTTTGGAACTATCAAAAGTAATAGTCTTTCCTTTACTGTGTTTATCTTCAGCTAATTTTCTTTTGTTTTAAAGCAACGTTGCTCCTAAAAAAAAAAATAAACCAACCCGGTACCACAGAGCGTTGATTATAACATTTGAGAGCCATGTAGCATTGTCATTATTTTGTTGTGTTAAAACTGAATGGTAGCAAAGGAAAAATGATACAATTATCTCATGATTCATCATTGATATTCAATTCCTATTTCATTGAGCAATCAAAAGTGTTTCTACTTGACCCTAAATCAGGTTTGGCTATTTTTTTTTCTCGTTCTTTTCCTGATTGAAAAAGAAAATGGATTTCCTTTCAAACAGATGAAATATCTATATGAAAAATGAATAGTCTCTATTAAAATGTGAATGGGGGCTGTTAGAAATAGGGGCACATTCCATAAGTTCCTCTTAATGATACTATTATTGTGAAAACAATGGAAAAGTGGGAGCAAAGGAATTATTTTTCATTAGGAAAAACCAACCACAACCCCCCATCTCAGTATGTTCCTTTTGCATACTCTCGTTTTCAGTCTTTTGTACACTTACTTATTTTTTCCATAGCTTATGTTACTTACATTTTCCATAGCTGTAATGATTTGTACATAATTAGTTACTTGAATAAGGCATTTCTCTATGCAATAGCGGGCAGCTGTGTGGTTTCTAGAAAGTATACAGACTGAGATATGTGCTCAAGTGTTTTTGAAATATTAACTTTTCTTATTTCTTGAGGCCTTCTTTATTCGCTTCCCATATTTCATATTGATTTCCCTTAAGCCTCTTAAAAATATGATAGAAAGGATGGGCAAAATAGAGTTTTGTGCAGAATTTTCGGTCCCTGATGCTGAAATGTCTTAACTGCTTGGTACTGTTGAGGAAATCCTCTTTTCTTCTTCAAGAAGCAAAATCCATTCTTATTTCCCAAGGTGTGGTTGTGGTTCCCAATGTTTTCTGTAATCGCCCACCTTCTTTTTTGCTTTCAAGAAACTTTCAAAACGCTAAAGATTTAAGGACGTCCTAAACTCTGTATGTGTTCTGAGAGTTCCATTTTTTTTTTTTTTTTATCTTCACAGGAGGCATAAGAATTAGGAGCTGCTGACCTTTCAGTATGAAGGGCAACTTCACCCTCGCCGCCATCAGCAAAAACATCACCAACAGTCTTCACTTCGGACTCGTGAACATCGTTGGCAACCAGTCTACCTTCAACTGCTCGCATAAACCGTCAGATAAGCATTTAGACGCAATCCCTGTTCTCTACTATATCATTTTTGCGATTGGATTTCTTGTCAATACTATTGTGGTTACACTGTTTTGTTGTCAAAAGGGCCCTAAAAAGGTGTCCAGCATTTACATCTTCAACCTGGCTGTGGCTGACTTAATGCTCTTGGCTACTCTGCCTCTCTGGGCAACCTATTACTCTTACAGATATGACTGGCTCTTTGGCCCCGTCATGTGCAAAGTTTTTGGCTCCTTCCTGACCCTGAACATGTTTGCGAGCATTTTTTTCATCACCTGCATGAGTGTCGATAGGTACCAATCTGTTATCTATCCCTTTCTGTCTCAAAGAAGGAATCCCTGGCAAGCGTCTTACATAGTTCCCCTGGTCTGGTGTATGGCCTGTGTGTCCTCGCTGCCAACATTTTATTTCCGAGACGTCCGAACCATTGAATATTTAGGAGTGAATGCTTGCATTATGGCTTTCCCACCCGAGAAATATGCCCAATGGTCAGCTGGCATTGCCTTAATGAAAAATATCCTTGGTTTTATTATCCCTTTGATATTCATAGCAACGTGCTATTTCGGAATCCGAAAACACTTACTGAAGGCCAACAGCTATGGGAAGAACAGAATAACGCGTGACCAAGTCCTAAAGATGGCGGCTGCTGTGGTTCTGGCATTCATCATCTGTTGGCTTCCCTTCCATGTTCTGACCTTCCTGGACGCTCTGGCCTGGATGGGTGTCATTAATAGCTGTGAAGTGATAGCCGTCATTGACCTGGTACTTCCTTTTGCCATCCTCCTGGGATTCACCAACAGCTGCATTAATCCCTTTTTGTATTGTTTTGTTGGTAACCGGTTCCAGCAGAAGCTCCGCCGGGTGTTTAGGGTTCCAATTACTTGCCTCCAAGGCAAGCGAGAGAGTGTGTCGTGCCGAAAAAGCAGTTCCCTTAGAGAAATGGAGACCTTTGTGTCCTAAGCGTGCGAGTGGAACGCAGGGTAACAGCACGGCCACTTGGTTTGAGGTTCCCTGGAATTATCTTTTGGATGGCTTGAGTGACATGATAAGTTTTGCCCTTGATGGAATCTGGTCTCACTGTTCCAGAACAGGAAACCAAACATAGCTGGAAGTTTGATCCAGCGACTTTCAGGAATTGCCCCTTTCCTGCAGTCTATCGGCACAAGGCTGTCATTGGGAAGACAGATCCGTAACCTAGCAGTAACTGAGGATTTATCTCAAGTTATCATTAATAACAAATTGTGAATGGTGATTTGGGGTTTCAGATTTCTCCTGGACGAATGATGAAGTTGTTTTTTTTTTTTTATTGGTTTTTTTATGTCCACTTTTCATCAGGCTTCCCTCTTGAACCAAGGGCAGTTTTTTAACTCCTTGCATTATTTACATTTCTAAGTGAAGTATACTGCAGTAGATTGGTACTGAATTATTCAAGCTCTAGGCAAATGCCTTCAACTTTAAAGTATATTATAAGTAATCACCTTTTACATTTTACTTGAGCGTAGGTTTATATTTAAGATATAGCTACATATTGAGTAGGGCTAGGAATATAGATTAGATCACCTGTACTCCTACATTTATCTTATTTTTACAGTTATAGGAAACAAAATGTATAATAACATAGAAATAATCTAGATTTGAGATTAACAAATATTTGAGTGTGCACTAACCTCTGAATAAACACTTTTTAAAAAACTTTCTATCCATTTTAACTATTGTTTGAAGACTTCTATGTTCTCTGATAATTTTTTGAAAACAATAACTAAACACCGTGTAGTGTTGTAAAATGTAAAGGTCACTTTTTACATCCTTGACCTTTTGGTGCTTTGATATATAGGAAGTTGACTTGACTTTTATTATTGATGCTCTCGTTCTGGGTTGCTTCCCAAAATATCTGCGTGGCTTCTTTAACTCTTTAATTTGTAATAAACCTTTAACTGGCTAGGAAAAATTTACGCCAGGATGGAGTTTTGATACCCAAGGAGACAAAGAGGTCCAGCAAATGACAACTTTGGTGTCACATAAAAACCCCTACCTGTCAGGGCAGTGTAACGTGTCTGAAAGTAGAGACCACGGGCAGTCTTAACTTGTACGGGTGGATTCTGTTTCTTCCAGATTTTATAGGATTCTGCGGCACTCTCTTAAATCAATCGCTGGTCCATAGACCTCTTTTTCCACACTATTAGCACTCTTGTCAGGAGTACCTAGAGTTTACGTAGAGTATGAGTCCTAATTTTAGAAGTTAGACATTTCATTCTGCACCAGCCCCATATTATACCAGGTTACCTAGGACCTTCCTAGACCAATGCTGACCTCTGAGGTAGAAATAAAAGTTTCAAGGACTTAGTGTTTCTGCCTCATTCCAGGGCTATAGATTAAAGAATTCTCTCACCCCACTTTCTGGGAAATTCCTAATTTCATGTACTCTATTATTATCAATGAAACAAATAGCTAAATGTGTAACCAACTCTGACTTCATATCCTAAATAATTTTGTAAAACATTGCATATAAATAAAATCTTGAATTGGGAGATCATGTGTACCTACTTTTTTTTTTTAATTTTTAATTTTTTAATTTATTTACTTTTTAAAGTTTATTTCTTTGGGGGGGGCGGGGCAGAGAGAGGGAAGGAGGGAGAGAAAAATCCCAAGCAGGCTCCCATGCTGTCAGCGTGGAGCCCAACATGGGGCTCAAACTCACGAACTGTGAGATGGTGACCTGAGCCAAAATCAAGAGTCAGACGCTTAACCAACTGAGCCACCCAGGTGTCCCACTTTTTTTATTTTGACTACTTCCAAGTGTGGAATCTTAACCTTCTGTTGTACCCGTATCCTCCTTGCAATCCCTACTGATACTTTATAGTTTCAGTCCTCACCAGTCCTTCTTCATGCACTCTTCTAAGTCTTTCTCTCTCTCTCTTGACTCTTCAACCATAATTTCTTATTAATTAGGAAAAGAAAGTCCAGATTGTCTGTAGTCAAGACCATAAGGGATCTGGTCCTTCCCAGCCTCTCTTGGCTTTTTCTGTCTCTGCCCTCTCTCTCTCACATTCTATGTTCAAGCATCACAAAGGGACTTCCTGCTTTTTTAAGGCCTAATGTTTCCTGCCTCTCTGCTTTTGTTCACACAACTCTGTGGTCCTGAACACCCCTCCAATCATTCCCACCCCCAGGGTCTCTCATTCAATTGATGAACACCCACTCAGCTTTGATCATTCAGCTCATGTCAATTCCTTGACCACAATAACATTTATTACACTAATGACAATGCACTCCCCCACCCCCGGGAGCTCCGTTAATGAAGAGAATTGTTTCTCTTGTTCTTGGGATTTTAATTCTGGCTTCCACTGCCATAGGAGGCCAGTATTGAGCTGTAAGTAGTTCTCTGAGGCTTGGACTACAGTGCTCTTTCCTGAGACTAAGAACAAATGTCAGCTGAAAAGGTGGTGCATGAACATGCGATCTCTGACTGCAGCAATGTACAAAGCTATAAATATCCTCTTTTCCCTTTGAAAATGTAAATTTCAGGTAAGCTTCTCAGCGAATGAAGCTATTCTTCTCATTTTGGCCATATTTCCAGGCATTACCTAATCTCCTTCCTTTTTCTACGGCCCCTCCTTGATTCACATCACCCACGCAATGTCCAACAGCCACGTAATTATATCAACAATAGCTACTATTAGGTGAATATTATATGCGGTATACTATTACACGTATTTTATATGAATTATCCCATTTTATTTCCACAATGACTTACTTATTCTCATTTTACAAATGAGGACACTGAGGGGCGCCTGGGTGGCTGAGGTGGTTAAGCATCCGACTCTTGATTTCATCTCAGGTCATGATCTCATGGTCGTGGGATCAAGCTCCGCATTGGGTTCTGGGCTGAGCATGGAACCTGCTTGGGATTCTGTCTGTGCCTCTCCCTCGACCCCTCTCCTGCTCCCATATTTGTTTTCTCTCTCCCTCCCCCCCCAAAAAATACGCACACACGCACAGGGGCATCTGGGTGGCTCTGTCGGTTGAGCATCCGTCTTTGGCTCAGGTCATGATCTCAAGGTTCGTGGGTTCGGGCCCCGCATCGGGCTCTGTGTCGACAGTGTGGTGCCTGCTTGGGATTCTCTCTCTCTGCCACACCCCCACCCCCCTCAAGGTGAATAAATAAACTTTAAACACATACACACAAACCTCCCCCAAACCCCAAATGAGGACACTGAGGCACAAATCTTTAAATTTGGCCCTGACAGATGATCTGAGACATCCTGACAGCAGTATTTAGTAGTTTAAATATGCATCCTAAGCTATTGAGCTGATATTCCAGAGATGGTCTTGCACCATCCTTGAACCTTCCCTCCATACCTCATTGCTTGCACATCTCTGACCATAGCAATACAAGGTGCATATATGCGCCTATGGAGAAAAGGAGAGCAGACAGATGAATGAGGCTTTCTCCTTTTTTCTCCACTGCCCTTTTCTTGGGCTCCATGCTGTACAGAATTACCCTGAAGTAACCACTACCCTTGCTGTCCCCTCTACCCCATACACAAAACAAGACAGACACCGCAAAAGTTTTGTTTTGAGCAGCAAAACAACTTTAGCTCGGTGAAATGTGATTATATGGGGTTACCAGGGAAATTTCTAGAAGGAATATGCATTTTTATCATTGAAAGGGCAGTATTAATTATTTCTGCATTTTATATTGCCAAATTAGATCTCCCAAATCAAATGTCTTGGAAAAAATCCCCTTTTTTTCTGATCGTTTGAGGTGTGTATCTAAATGAGAGACATTCTGAAGGAAAGCACATTCTATTTTGATTTGTCTTCTTCCCCCTCCCGCCCCGGGGACCTGAGAGCAGGAAACCGTTTGGTGGCCTCACACATCGACAAGGGAAAAATCCAAACTTGACAAGCTGAATTAACCACATGTGTTAACTGAAGTCAGAAAAGGCTGAGATAATGAAGGAAATGTGGCACTTAATTATTTGTTAATTCCTAGATAAACTATATCAGCAATAATGACTCACATAAAACAACAGAAATTCGTATGCTGTCACTAAAACTAATCGCTTGCCTGGACAAAGACCAGGCATATACCTGAGTTGACTAGCCTTCTGGACATTCAGGTTCTCTTGCATAAACATACTTATAAAGAGTTAACATCCTCAGAAAGAGCATTCTTCTGGGATGAGAGAATTCTTTAAAAATTTTTTTTTAATTTTTTTATTATTTTAATTTTTGAGAGAGAGACAGAGTGCAAGCAGGGGAGGGGCAGAGAGAAGGAGACCCAGAATCTGAAGCAGGCTCCAGGCTCTGAGCTGTCAGCACAGAGCCCGACACGGGGCTTGAACCCACGAGCTGTGAGATCCTGACCTGAGCCGAAGTCGGATGTTTAACTGACGTAGCCACCCAGGTGCCCCAAGAAAACGCTTTTTAAAATTAGAAATAATTTTGTGTTTCTTACTAATATGTTTCTTCTAATTATGTGTTTCTTATTAGTAATTAATATTTTTCCATTGTTGAACATTTTAACTATATAGATAAAAATTAGCTATGGAGATAATCACTGTTAGTAGCATGGGGTAAGATTATAGATAGAGATATAGATATAGACATGTAAATATCTCTATATATACTATATATATGTATACAATTTTTTAATCTCTTTATCCTCATCCATATTTATTTCTCTTTTCATCTATTATCTATTGGATATAGGCTTCACCACCCTGTGATACTTTCTTCTATTTATTTATTTATTTATTTATTTTTTATTGGAATATGTTTTATTAATTATAAAACTTTACATTTTTTTCAAAGACTTGCATATAGAAAATACATGTTCACTAATGGGTGGATTTTTATAAAGTAAGTGGAACTTTATGTAAAATAAAATTCACTTTAGTTTTTTTTCAATATCAAATTTATTGTCAAATTGGTTTCCATACAACACCCAGTGCTCATCTCAAAAGGTGCCCTCCTCGATGCCCATCACCCACCCTCCCCTCCCTCCCACCCCCCCATGTGATACTTTCTTTTAATATTTAAAACACTCTGATCCCAAGTCCCCATTTGCTTTACTAGAAAGTATCCTTTCTCCTCTTGTTAGATCCTCTTTTCCTTATGATAAGTCCCAACTCCTCAGAGCTTTAAGCAATCCAAGAGATTACACCTGGTTACTATTGCTTCGTGGGGGAGAATACTGGAAACTCTGACGAGACCGCTGGTCCAATTTCTGCCGTTGTTGCTACTGAACTGTTCTCATGTTCCACATGAGAACAGATGGTGAGGTAGTCTGGTGCAGATTTCCATCCACTTCAAGGAGTTTCTAAGTGATCTATGCACAAGCCATCTGAGAGAGTGTAAAAGTAAAAGGAAGCCCGTTTTCCCAGTGGTACGCCCACCTATACCCAGTGCAAGGTAGACAAGGTCTCGAATACATCTTTATTAGTTTTGGCATCACGGAGGAGGGGTCAGCAGAAATCTAGTAGAAGGGACATGGAACCAGTCCCAGGTTCCAGTCTTCTCCTTTCTTAGATGAAGCCTTTCTGGGCAACGGGATCACAGTTCAAATTCCTTCTCAGTGAAAACAAACCTTGGATTGCGAGTAACTTGTTCTGAGAGTGTCCTGCAAGATGAACAAAGGTTTCTAATAAATTTTAACTTGATGAACGAGCGAGGTCTTACAGTGTGAGTGGGACGGGACGCTGAACATCACATGATCACAACTGAGCTAATGGTTCTTGAAATTCTCTTTGATATACAAGTGCTTTGAATTACAATCATGTTTCTGGAATGAATTAGGCTCACAAACCAAGGTTTTACTTGGAGAGGGAACGGGTAGTAAGGCTGATGTTGCTTCTTGATTGATGACACTAGTAAGTGACATCTCAGTGCATAACTTTGAACTTAGGAAAAAAGAGTCTCGTACTTAATTTCCTTTTTTTCAAAAGGCCTTTTGGCCAGTTGCTTCTTCCCCCAAATCCCCAAGCCAATATGTATGAGATGCAGTTGATATAGATCCGTTTGCCTGAAAAGTTGGAACCACCAGGCCATTGCCGAATTCCCAAATTTCCAGTTCTAGCCTTCTCTTTGGATAATGGATCCCTGCTCACTCTACATTTGTTACCAGTGAGGCGATCATTCTCATAACAAAAAAATCAGCAGTGTTTCTTGAGGTCTGAACAACTTGAAATATCTGTGGGTAATGATTTGAAATGGTCTCACCGGGTATGTTAACATCTCTTGTATGTACTGATTTGTGTCTCCCCAAATTCATACGTTGAAATGAAATGTGATTGTATTTGGAGATGGAGCTTTTAGAAAACAATTAAGGTTAAATGAAGTCATAAGGATGAAAAAGTTATGTGAATACACAGTGGAAAGACAGCTGTCTACAAGCCAGGAAGAGAGCTCTCATCAGAATTAGGGGTGCCTCAGTGGCTCAGTTGGTTACACGTCTGACTTCAGCTCAGGTCATGATCGTGCGGTTTATGGGTTCAAGGCCCGCATCAGGCTCCTCGCCGGTGGTGTGGAGCCTTCTTGGGATTCTCACTCTCTGCCTCTCTCTCTCTGCCCTGTCCCCACTTGCGCACACACTCTCTGTCAAAATAAACTTAAAAAAAAAAAAAAAAAAAGAACTCAACCATACCGGTACCCTAACCTTGGCCTTACAGCCTCCGGAACAAAGAGGAAATAAATGTCTGTCGTTAAAGCCACCAAGTGTATAATATTTCATTATGGCAGGCCCAGCAGACTAATAGAGATTTTGGTACTGAGCGTGGTTCTAGAGGAGCAGAATGTTAAGGATGAGTTTTCTGGATTGGTCCCGGGGTTTCTGGAATTGGCTCTCCAATCGGATTAGTTTTAAATGACTCTATTTCTAGCAGTAAAGAGATTGACTGGTTGCTCCTAACGTTGCTGGACCAAGTGGGGAAAGAAACGGATGAGCTCAGGGATTTGAATTTCCGAGTTCAAGTGCTGCAATCACTTGCCAGCTTGTGTGCATCCCTTGAAGGGAATTATTACCTCCTGCAGTCTCAGGGTTGAGATCGTGGAAAATCGGATGCAGAATCTCTTTCTACAACTGGCTGAATTACAATGCAAGTTGAACTCCCAGCCTCACCTCGTGTCTGTGGTTAAAGCGAGGGCATTAAGAAAGAACAAGAGCCTAGGGGCGCCTGGGTGGCTCCGTCGGTTAAGCATCTGACTTCGGCTCAGGTCATGATCTCACGGTTTGTGAGTTCGAGCCCCGCATCAGGCTCTGAACTCACGAACCGTGAGATCTTGACCTGAGCCGAAGTCAGACGCTTAACCGACCGAGCCACCCAGGCGCCCTGAGCCCCCAAATTCTGATGTACTCCTTGCCAATGGAAGAGGCCTCTCCACCCTCAGTGGTAGCAGCCTTTCTACTCCCATTTGAGGGGATTAATCCTGAGTTGCCTGAGGAAATGGTATGGCCTCCCCTTAAGTAGTTGCCATACGACTACTTAGGACACACACCATCACTCATCTTTGCCTTTAGGTCTATGTTAGATTCAAGTTCCAGAAAGGGGAGGCACAAAGTTTGACCCGTGAAGAGGTACACTGCACTCCAAAAGTACTACTTGAGTTTTCTCACTTACACAGACAGAAACCTGGGGAAAATGTGTGCGAATAGGTACGAAAGGTGTGGGATAGTGGTGGAAGAAGCATGAAGTTGGATCAGGTCAAATGTATTGATATTTGCTCACTAATCAGATTCTGGATTTGATGTTGCAGCTCGGGGAGTTAGAAGAGGCTCTAACCGTTTGGTTGGTTGGTTGGTTGAAACATGGGCCAAAAGGTAGACAAAAGTGAGTGCATTAGAAATGCTGGAGTTGCCTTGGTTTAATGTAGAGGAAAGGATTCCAAGGCTTAGGGAAATTGGAATTTTAAAATAGATTTGTTATTTTATTTTATTAAAAACAACTCTTAATGGACATTTACTCATTTTAGAGAGAGCTGGGGCAGGGGGAGGGCAGAGAGAGAGGGAGACACAGAATCCGAAGCAGGCTCCAGGCTCCGAGCTACCAGCACAGAGCCCGACGTGGGGCTCGAACTCAGGAGCGTGAAATCATGACCTGAGCTGAAGTAGGACACTTAACCAACTGAGCCACGCAGGCACCCCTGTCATTTTGTTTTTAAAGTTTATTTTGAGAGGGAGAGAGAGAAAGAGAGAGAGTGAGTGAGAGCAGGGAAGGGTCAGAGACAGAGAGAGAGAGAGAATCCCAAGCAGGCTCCACGCGGTCAGTGCAGAGCCCGACATGGGGCTCAAACTCACGAACTGCGAGATCGTGACCTGAGCTGAAATCAAGAGTTGGACGTTTAACTCACTGAGCCACCCAGGCACGCCAAAGTGGATTTGCCATTTTAGACCTACTCGCCCACCCTGGGAGGGTCCAGAAGGCACACCTTTTCCCAATACAGTAAGAAATAGATCTGTAAGGGCAGCCTTGGAAGTCTTGAAGAACTCTGTTCATTCTTCTCATTGGGCCAGAATTTACAGTGGGAATTGCATTTTTAAACTGGGAAACCTAAGTGCAAAGGTCGTATGCAGGTTCTGGGGTTGCAGGGGGCAAGCGGCAGTACTGAACCACCCAAGACAAGGTGGGTATAGTTGCCATACATGGATGGCAGAGTCAAAGCAGCAAAATGGTCTGACTGGCACAGACCTATGGCATTGGCTAGTTGATCACGATGTTACTGGAAGTGTAACAGGTAAGCAGCTTACGAAATTCTTAACACTCATAAGCAGGAAAGTTCGAATTCAAGTGAACCAATGTCTAACCTGAATCATAAAAACAAAGGGTCATGGCCCCCCATTAATTCCTAGTTTTGAGTCAGTTTACAGACTCAGAATGAAGGCGAGGCCATGTCCCTTGAGGGAGGATCTCAGCCTAGTACTAAAAATTTATACGGTTAATCTCTCTCCCAGCCTTCCCTAACAGTACCCGTGGTCTTTTACCAGGGTGACTGGGCACTGGGGAAAGTGAAATAATCGAACTACTAGACTTTGGCTCTGAACTGAAATTAGTTTCACAGGACCCCAAAAGTGACTGGGGTCCATCAGAGAGTGTAGGGCCTCATGGAAGTCAGGTGATCAATGGAGTTTTAGCTCCGGTCTATCTTACAGTGGGCCCAGTGGGTCACCAGATCCATCCTGTGGTTAGACCTCCAGCCCCAGAATGCATAGTTTGAATAGATAAGCTCAGCAGCTGACCAATACCTCACATTGGTTCCTTGACCTATGGGGTGAGGGCTATTATGGTGGCAGAGGCCAAGTGGAAGGCACTAGAACCACCGCTGCTTGGGAAAATAGTAAACTAAAAGCAATACTGCGTTCTTGGAGGGATTGCACAATCAAGGGCTTGAAAGAAGCAGGGACAGTGACCCCAGCATGTCCCCATTCAACTCACATGTTTGCTCTGCACAGAAGACGTATGGATTTCAACATGTTTGGTCTGCACAGAAGACAGATGGGTTTCATAGAATAACTGTAGATTATCCAAGCAATTGCCCAAGCCAGACGTGGTTTTATTCCTTGAGCAAATTCACACATCCCCTAGTATCTGGTATGCAACCATTAATCTGGAAAGTACTTTTTTGTCTATCTTTTAGTAAAGGGCACCAGAAACAGTTTGCTTTCAGCAGGTAGGGCCGTCCTGCCTCAGGGATAGATCAACTCTCCACCCTCTCGTAATTAATTCATGAGAATCCTAATTGCCTTCTCATCCCACAAGATATAACATCGATCCATCACACTGGCGACATTATGCTGATGGGACCTAGTCATTTAGAAGTAGCAACTTCTGGAGACTTACTTACAAAACTTGTGCACGTCAGAGCATGATACAGAAACCCAACCAAAGCTCAGGGGCCTTGTCCTCCGGTGACGTTTCTAGGTAAGTTGTTGCATGTGACCCCCTCCTACAATCAAAAAAGAGGCCCAATTTCTAGTAAGCCTCATTGGATTTTGGAGGCAACGTATTTCTTAGATGGGTATGCTGCTCTGGCCCGCTTACTGAGTGACCCGAAGAGCTGCTAGTTTTGAGCAAGGCCTTAGAAGAAGAGAAGGCTCTACAGTCACTCCAGGCTGCTATACAAGCCGCTCTGCCGCATCAGTCGTATGATCCGGAAGAATCTATAGGGCAGCACAGGCCATTAGGATCTGGGAGCAAAGCCCTGCCAGTCTCTACATGTACCTTTGCCCCTTTTGAGGAACAGCCCCAGGCCTGCTATTTGGGCCTCAGTAGGGATCAAACATACGACCTGAGCTGCCCACCATGAACTCAGTGCTAGCTGACTCACTAAGCCATCAAGTTGGATGTCCGTAGCAGTATTCCATCACCAGATAGGATTGTTATATCCGTGATTGGACCCGAGCAGGGCCTGAAGGTGCAGGTCGGTTACATGAACAAGTGCTCCAAATGTCATTGGCCCACATTCCTTTTGCACAACTTTCTCTCTTCCAGCCTGCACCTGTGGCATCATGGGGAGTTCCCTTTGAGCAGTTGACAGAGGAACAGAAGATTTGGGCCTGATTTACAGATGGTTCTGCACAAGTTGCAGGCGCCTGCCCAATAGTGGACAGCGGTAGCACTGCAACCCCTCTCTGGAACATTCCTGAAGGATTGTGGTGAAGGGAAATCCTCCCACGGGGAAGAACTTCAAGCAGTACACTTGGCTGTTCACTTTGCTTAGAAGGAGAAATGACCAGATGTGTCATTGTCTACCAATTGATTGCCTGTGGCCAATGGTTTAGTTGAATGGTCAGGAACTTGGAAGGAACATGACTGGCAAATTGGTGACAAGGAAATTTGGGAAAGCGATATGTGGATAGAACGCTCTGAATACACAGAAAATGTGAAAATATTTGTGTCCCGTATAGAATGTTCACCAAAGGATGAACTCAGCAGAGGAGAATTTTAATAATCGAAGGGTAACCCTTTCTATGGATATCAGTCAACCTCTTTCCTTCGCCACTTCCGACATTGCCCAGTGAGCTCATAAACAAAGTAGCCATGGTGGCAGGGATGAAGGTTATTCACAGGCTTGGCAACATGGACTTTCACTCACCAAAGACAACATGGCTAAGGTCATTGCTGAGTACTTAATCTGCCACCAGCAGAAACCAATGAGGAATCTTGGTATGGCATCATTCCCTGGTACTGGCCAGTTATCTGGTGGCAGATTGATTATATTGGACTGCTTCCATGATGGAATTGGTGGTGTTTTGTTCTTACTGGTGTAGACACTGTGGACATGGACTTTCCTTCTCTGCACAAAATGCTTCTGCCCAAACTACCATCCATGGACTTATAGAATATCTTGCCTATCTTCGTGGCATTCTAAACAGCATTGTTTCTAATCCAGGAACTCTCTGTATGTTCTGCTTTAATTTTGCTGTGAATATAAAACTACTACAAAAATAGAAGTTTATTAAAGATAAAGGAAAAAACAAAATGAATAGCTAATCATTAAATCCGTATTCTTTCTAATATCTTTACTTTAATAAATAATACTATGGTTGACATACTTGTAGTTAAATGTTTACATATTCCTTTGTTTAGTTTTTTATCATACATTTTTAAGAACGAAATTGCTATGCCAAAGGAATCAGTTCTTCAGCTGCTTCTTCTTTTTCTTCTTCTTGGAATAATTTGCCATAATGACCACCACAAACTATATATGAATTTATATTTAGACCAGAAGTTCAGGAAAGTGCATGTTCAAAGCATAAAAATTTAAAGCTTTTCTCCAATTTATCTGCTCCTAACTTTGGCTTACCCTATCCTATAAGTTTATGTGTTTTTCTTCAACCAACATGAATGGCCACCGCTTTTAACAAATATTCCTTAACCACCTTTTGGTGATCCCCACCATGGGGAAAAAAAACCCAAACTATTTTTTACCTCATTCTTGACTAAAATACATTTAATTGATTTGTGGAAGATATCAAAATCTGTTTCTATTGAGATCCACATTGGCCATAAGTCTGTTTTCCAAAGTCTTCTGATGATGAGCATGTGGCGAGGTACGTGAAAAGATTTCCAGTTCCAGAGTATTCCTTGAACCCATCCATTTGTAGACTACTTATTCCAATATCTCAGTGCAATGACAAGTGGAATACAAAAATAAAATCTATTGCCCCTGCAAACCCAGGAGATGCGCTACCAATAGAGAGGGGGTATTTGGAAGGTATAAATTGACTGGAAATAGGGAAGTGATGTAGTGCATTGTAGGTCCACATCCAGCCACCCCAAAGCAGTAGGTAAGTCGACAGACAAAAGTTGATCTTCAGAACTCCAACTATCCCCAAGATCAAAGGAAGTTCAGGCTGGAGAAAGAGGTCATGGATAATGGGCCAATGAAGTTAATTTTAGAGTAGAACACCTGTGCCAGTCTTGGCTGTTAGAAGGAATGATTCAGATATTCGCTTAGAGGCTAACGCCCTGAGTACAGTTCTTTAAAAAGGACATTGAGACGCGAAAAACTCTCAGAATAAGCGTTGATTTCAGAGAAGAAAGGTTACTCTAGGTACAGTTTAAGTTCCAAGTGGATGGGAAACCCTCACGTAGAAAATAAACTACTTTTACACTCCTTGGGAAAGGCCGCCAGGTGCATATAAACCTTTGCTTCTCTACATCACAACTATCAGAATGCAGGCTCCTACAATTGAAATTTGTATTAACAGAACAAGGGGACAAGGGTTCTCAGTTAGCCTCAGGAAATGCACTCTAGCAATTACTTTAATTTAATTTAGAGTTGCATCTATGAATACAAACAGACAATTAAGAAGTGACTAAACATTTGAGGGGAAAAAAATGGCATGAAAAGGAGGAACTAAATTCAACAAAAACTGAGAACCAACATCCTAAGGAAACGATAGAGAACATAGAAAAAAATAAATGGGAATACTCATTAGCTTTGGTGTGTTTTCTTCTCCCTGCTTTTTCATAACTGAAGATAAAATTGTGTATACTTAACATGCATAACATGATGATTTGATATATGTATACGTTTGTGAAATGGTTTGCACAATCAAATTAATTAGCACTCGTAATGTTAAGTGAAATAAGCCAGACAGAGAAAGACAAATACTGTATGATCTACTTAAATGTGGAATCTAAAAAAAAGTCAGACTCATAGAAACAGAGAAGAATGGTGATTGCCAAGGGCAGGGGAGTGGGAGAAAGGGGCATATATTGGTCAAAGGGTACAAACTTTCAAATAAAAGATGAGTAAGTTCTAGGGATCCAATCTATAGCATGGTGACTATAGTTAATAATACTATATTAAAGACCTTGATGTGAGGCCTGAAACCATAAAATTCCTAGAAGAGAACATAGGTAGTCCCCTCTTTGACATCGGCTATAGCAATGTTCTAGATATATCTCCCGAGGCAAGGGAAACAAAAGCAAAAATAAAATAGTGGGACATCAAAATAAAAAGCTTCTGTACACTTAAGGAAAACAGTCAGCAAAACTAAAAGACAACCCGTGGAATGGGAGAAGATATTTGCAAATGACATATTAGATGCTAAAGAGTTAACATCCAAAATATATAAAGAACTTCTAAAACCCAACACTCCAAAAATGAAAGAGCCAGTTAAAAAGAGGGCAGAAGGCATGAGAAAACATTTTTCCAAAGAAGACATATGGGTGGCCAGTAGTCCCATGAAAAGAGGCTCATAATTACTTATCACCGAGGACATGCAAATCAAAACTAGAATGAAACATCATCTCACACCTGTGGGAATGGCTAAAATCAACAACACAAGAAACAAGAGGTGTTGGCGAGGACGTGGAGGAAAAGGAACCTTCCTGCACTGCTTGTGGGAATGCAAACTGGTGCAGCCGCTCTGGAAAACAGTATGGAGGTTCCTCAAAAAGCTAAGAACAGAACTACCTCCAGGCGCCTGGGTGGCCCAGTCAGTTGAATGTCTGACTTCAGCTCAGGTCGTGATCTCGCCATTTGTGAGTCTGAGCCCCACATCGGGCCCGCTGCTGTCAGCCTGTCAGCAAAGGGCCCCCTTGGGATCCTCTGCCCCACTCTGGCTGCCCCTCCCCTGATTACGCTCTCTCAAAAATGAATAAATATTTAAAAAGAAAAAGAAGAGAACTACCTTATGACCCAGCAATCACACCACTGGGTATTTGCCCAAAGCATACAAGAACAGAACACTAATTCAAAGGGATACATGCACCCCTATGTTTGTAGCAGCATTATTTACAATAGCCGAGATATGGAAGCAGGCCAAGTGTCTATCAACTGATGAATGGATAAAAAAATGTAATCTATATACACAATGGAACATTATTCAGCCATAAAAAGAATGAAATCTTGCCATTTGCAATGACATGGATGGAGCTAGAAAGTATAATGCTAAGTAGAATAAGTCAGTCAGAGAAAGACAAATATCACATCATTTCACGCCTATGTGGAATTTAAGAAAGGAAAGAACAAGCAAAGGCAAAAAAAAAAAATAAGAGAGAGGAAGCAAGAAATAGATGCTCTCTTTTTTAAGTTTTTATGTATCTAGTTTGAGAGAGAGAGAGAGCACGGGGAGGTGCAGAGAGAGGGAGAGAGAGAGAATCCCAAGCAGGCTCCACACGGCCAGCACAGAGCCTTGACAATGAGGGGCTCAATCCTGCGAACCGTGAGATCATGACCTGAGCCAAAATCAAGAGCCAGAGGCCCAACCAACTCTGGTGTCCAGTCACCCCAACAGATTCTTAATTATAGAGAACAAACTGATGGTTTACCAGAGGGCATAGGGTGATGTATGAAAGTGATGAATTACTATATTGTGCCCCTGAAACTGATATTACACTGTACATTAACTGGAATGAAAATAAACACTTAAAATTTAGAAATACTATATTATATCCTTGAAATTTGCTGAAAGAATAGATGTTAAATATTCTTATTAAAAAACTTAATAATTTTAGGAAAGCTTGAGTTCCAATGTTCATAATGCTGCTCAGATTTCTCTGAAAAAAAAAAAAAAGGAAAAAAACCGAGTGCTTGGAAATTGCCAAAATTTAATAACTCAAGATTAAAGAACTGAGTAAGGTGGCTGAACAATGAATCAATATGCAAAAGTCAATAAACTTCTGATAAAGTAAAACAGACAACCGGCTAAGACATAATGGAAAACAAATATTATTTATAATAAAGACGATGATAACAAAAATTGAATGCCTAAGAATGAATTTAACAAGAATGCATGAACTTTATAAGATAACTGTAAAGTATTGGCGATGACCACAAAAGAATAATTATTGAGTAAATTGAAAGGCATTCTCTAATTTTAGAATATAAAAAACACTCAAAATGATGTTATTTCTCCCTAAATTAATCATGCCTTTAATATAGACTAATAAAAACACCGACATGATGGTGACACCAGCAAGATGGGGAAATAAGACATTTTTTCACCTGTTTCCTTATAGAGACCTCAACTTAACAACGACACATGAACCAAAATACCGTTATGAAAAGGTCAGAAAGCAGTTAAGAAATTGTATTACCCTAGAGAATGCAAACTGGTGCAGCCACTCTGGAAAACAGTATGGAGTTTCCAGAAAAAATTAAAAATAGAACCACCCTATGACCCAGCAATTGCACTACTAGGTATTTATCCAAGGGATACAGGTGTGCTGTTTTGAAGGGACACATGCACCCCATGTTTACAGCAGCACTATTGACAAAAGCCAAAGTATGGAAAGAGCCCAAATGTCCATCGATGGATGAATGGATAAAGAAGATGTGGGATATAGATACAATGGAATAGTACTCAGTGATCAAAAAAGAATGAAATCTTGACATTTGCAATAATGTGGATGGAACAGGGGTGTGTTATGCTAAGTGAAATAAGTCAGTCAAAGAAAGACAAATGTATGATTTCACTCTTCCGTGGAATTTGAGAAACACAACAGATTAACATAGAGGAAGGGAAAGAAAAATAAGATAAAAAACAGAGGGAGGCAAACATTAAGAGGCTCTTAAATACAGAGAACAAACTGAGGGTTTGCTGGAGAGGGGGTGGGGATGGGCTAAATGGGTGATGGGCTTTAAGGATGCCACTTGTCATGAGCACTGGGTGTATATTTAGGAATCACTAAATTCTACTCCTCCAACCAATACGACACTATGTGTTAACTTGAATATAAATAGGAAGAAAGAAAAAAAGAAAGAAAGAAAGAAAGAAAGAAAGAAAGAGAAAGGAAGGAAGAAAAAAAGGAAGGAAGGAAGGAAGGAAGGAAGGAAGGAAGGAAGGAAGGAAGGAATTGTATTATGCTGGGTAAAACAACGTTGAAACAGTTGTTCTGAAATGGACAAGAGCCACTTTGTGTTGCCACAATCACCCCTCCCTTTGGCAGGTGTATCTCAGCTTAGTTCCAGCCTTCTCCCTGAAAGGATGGTCGACACAACCAATTATTGTATATTAATTTAGAATCTTGTAGCTTCACTGAGTTTTTTTGGTAGCTATAACAATTTTTTGGTGGAGTCTTTAGGGTTGTCTATATACAGTATCATATCATCTGCAAATAGTGAGTTTTACTTCTTTCTTTTCAATCGGGAGGCCTTTTATTTCCTTTTCTCACCTAATTGCTGTGGCTAGAACTTCCGGTACTATGTTGAATAAAAGAGGGGATTCTTGTCTTGTTCCTGATCTTAGAAGAAAAGCTTTCACCTTTTCACTTTAATATACTGAGTATATTAGGTGTGGGCTTGTCATAGAAGGTATGTTCCCTTCTACGCCCACTTTGTTGAGTTTTTAATCAATAAATGGATGTTGAATTTTGTCAAAGGCTTTTTCTGTATCTATTGAGATGATCTGATGATTTGTATATTTCCTTTTGTGAATATTGAGCCATTCTCGCATCCCTGGAATCAATCCCACTTGATGGTATATAATCCTTTGCATGTATTGTTGAATGCAGTTTGCTGATGTTTTGTTGAGGATTTTTGCACCTGTGTGCATCAGGAAATGTCTTTTAAAAATACTCAAAAATTTCCATCTTTCAACAGATTTACTAGACCAACTGGATGTCCATATGGAAATGATGTATTTTGATTTCTACCTTACATCATACATAAGTATCAGATGTCAATTGCAGATAGGTTTCAGATTTGATAGTGAGAAGTTACAACATAATTTTCTGTAGAAGAATGCATGAGTCTTCTTGTGACCTTGGAGTTTTCAAAGATTTCTTATGGACTGTAAATGAAAAAAAAAAAGACAACAGATTGGGTTTTATGTTAACTGGGAAGGTTTTCTCATCAAAAAAACATAATTGAAAGGGCGAGAAAAGAAGCCCATGGGAGAGACAATTTTTGCAATATTTTACAATTTTTTAAAATCAGTTTTAGGGGCGCCTGGGTGGCGCAGTCGGTTAAGCGTCCGACTTCAGCCAGGTCACGATCTCGCGGTCCGTGAGTTCGAGCCCCGCGTCGGGCTCTGGGCTGATGGCTCAGAGCCTGGAGCCTGTTTCCGACTCTGTGTCTCCCTCTCTCTCTGCCCCTCCCCCATTCATGCTCTGTCTCTCTCTGTCCTAAAAATAAATAAACGTTGAAAAAAAAAATTTTAAAATCAGTTTTGTAAGTTTATTTTGAGAGAGAGACACAGAGACCACGTGTGAGCAGGGGAGGGGCAGAGAGAAAGAGAAGCCCAAGCAGGTTCTGCACTATCAGCACAGAGCTTTGACCCAGGCTTGGTCTCAGGAACCAGCCATGAGATCATGACCTGAGTCAAAATCAAAGAGTCTGATGCTTATCTGACAGCCACCCAGGTGCCCCATGTAAGATTTATATGCTAACCAATTGGAATTTAAGTGCTTTGTAAAGTTATTTTTGAGAGAGAGTGCAGGAGCAGGGGAGGGGCAGAGGGAGAGGGGGGGACAGAGGATCCAAAGCAGGCTCTGCACTGAGAGCAGATGTGGGGCTCGAACTCAGGAACTGTGAGATCGTGACCTGAACCGAAGTCTGACGCTCAACCGACTGAGCCACCCAGGCGCCCCAGCAACTGGAATTTAAGTAAATACCTTGAAAAGAAAAAAAATGTACATAACACTTTAAACAAGCATTTCACAATACAATGTAGCTAACCGGTCAAAAATGAATGAAAGTTTCCTCAAGTTTATTAGCCATTGGAAAATGCAAATGAAATGATATTGTGATATCATTACACACCCCGCAGAATGGGTAAGATGAAAAAAGTTTTGTCAGGAATTTGGAGCAAGTGGAACTCTCCTATCTTTCTCCCGAGGGTATACATTTGTGCAACGGTTTTTGGGAAAGTTTGGCAATAGGTACATACAGCAATAGGTGTGAACTTAACGAACAGAATGTTGGGTGAAAGAAACAAGATACGGAAAAGTATATAGTGTATGATTCTACTAATACGAAGCACAATCAACTATGGTGTTAGATGTCAGAATGGTAGTTAACATTGGTAGGGGGACAGTGACCCAGAGGGAACAGGAATGTAATGGGCCACATGTAAAATTGCTATGATTCTTGATCTGGGGGCTAGTTCCACGGAAATGTTCCGTTTGTGAAAATTATTGGGGTGTACACTTAATGATATGTGCACGTTCTGGGAATGCATTACACTTGAATATCCTGTTCCTATGGCATATTAAAATGCCCTATTCTTTTTTAAAAAATTTTTCTTAACACTTATTTATCATGGAGAGACAGAGAGAGACAGACCGTGAGCAGGGGAGGGGTGGAGAGAGAGGGAGACACAGAATCCGAAGCAGGCTCCAGGCTCTGAGCTGTCAGCACAGATCTTGACGCGGGGCTCGAACTCACGAACCTCGAGACCGTGACCTGAGCCGATGTCGGGACGCCCAACCGACTGAGCCCCCCAGGCGCCCCCACATGCCCTATTCTTATGCCCCTCGCCCAATCTTCATCATCAGCTTTGAAATCCCAAAGCCCATATCCTGGTGAAAACCAACAGCCTGACAGCCATTGAGGAGTCAGAATGGGGTTGGAACTCTTCAAAACCCCCCTTTCGGCAAATTGCTCTTCTGTGACTTGTCTGACATTTCCATGGATAACCCCAGTTGTAAGAACTATCTTTACTTGACCTGATCCGCTGCTAACCCTTGTGTGAGAAGCCTTTTCCTCAGGGTAATTGCTGAAACCAATTACAGGGAAGTAATTAACTTTGCAGCTGCCTGAGGTTGTGGATAACAGTGGAGGCAAACAATAGACTAACCATAAGGTTTAAAAAGGAAAGCTGGGGAACCAGATTGATAGGGGCTTTGAAAAGCTTTGACACAATCCTGGAAATGTAGAAGGCTGCGCGCATGCCCAAGGCTGCCTGCAGCTGTGCACATGCTCAGGAAAGACTCGAGGAGGCTGATCTTGAGGTTCTGCCTAAGCAGGAAGGAAAAGCTGAAGCAGAATTCAAAACTGCCTGATTGAGAGTTTGCTCTTGGTTTTCAACGTGGGCACGGAGTCCCTGGCAAATACTAGGAGGCTTAGTGCTTTAAATGCTTAATGAAACCACCGTCCAATGATGAGTTGCCCCAGCTAACCAGAGACGTCAGTGGTTGCACACGATAAAGAATACGGATTTTACAGAATCAGTTTAGAAATGCCAGTAAGTAACGCACCGCCACCAACAAAGAGCAGCAAACCCGTAGAAGGGTCCGTAAAACAAAGCACAACAAATGTCGATTTTTGGTATCATAACAATGTTCTCTAATCACCGTGGAGTGAGATTACAAATCCACAACAAAAGGAAATTTGACATGTTGATGGGCATGGAAAAATTAAACGAGGTACTTCGAAGTAACCAGTGGGTCTTGGTAGAAAGCACAAGGGGAATTAGAAATTACTTTGAGGTAAATTAAAAGTTAAAAACAACATACTGGGGCACTAGGGTGGCTCAGTCGGTTAAGCGTCTGGCTCTTGATTTCGGCTCAGGTCCTGATCTCGTGGTTCATGGGGTCAAGCCCTGTTTTAGGCACTGTGCTGACAGTGCAGAGCCTGCTTGGGATTCTCTCTCTCCCTGCTGTCTCTCAAAATAAATAAATACACATTAAAAGAAATTAAAAACAGGGGCGCCTGGGTGGCGCAGTCGGTTAAGCGTCTGACTTCAGCCAGGTCACGATCTCGCGGTCCGTGAGTTCGAGCCCCGCGTCGGGCTCTGGGCTGATGGCTCAGAGCCTGGAGCCTGTTTCCGATTCTGTGTCTCCCTCTCTCTCTCTCTGCCCCTCCCCCGTTCATGCTCTGTCTCTCTCTGTCCCAAAAATAAATAAATGTTGAAAAAAAAAAAAAGAAATTAAAAACAATATACCCAAACCTATGGGATTAGCTAAGGCAGTGCTTAGAGGGAACTTACCTCAATCAATAATCCAACCTCAGCATTCACCTTTGGAAACTAGAAAAAGAAGAACCAACAAAATCCAACATAAGCAGAAGGAAGGTTGTGAATAGAAATAAAGGAAATGGGGAATAAAAAAACAAGAGAGAAAATCAAAGAAACCAAAACGTGATTGAAAGATCAACACAACTGACAGAACTTTAGATAGGCTGACCAAGAAAAATAAAAGTACTCGAATTACTCAAACCAAGACTGAAAGAGGGGAAATTCCCATTGACCTTTCAGAAATAAAAAAGATTGTAAGGGAATACTACACAATTTTAAGCCAACAAATTAGGTCACTTCAATGAAATGGACATTTTCTTAGACACAAACTGTTGAAACGAACTCGAGAAGAAATAGAAAATGTGTATAAACCTATAGCAAGTAAAGTAACTGAATTAGTAATCAAAAACTTCCACAAAGAAAAACGCAGAACAAGATGGTTTCACTGGTGATTTCTACCAAATGTTTGAGGAAGAATGAACACCAATTCTTCCCAAACTCTTTCAAAAACAGGAGAATGGAGAATATGTGTCAACTCATTCTCTAAATCCGCTATTACCCAGTTAACAAAATTACATGAAAAGAAAACTACAGACTAATATCCCTTATGAATATAGACACAAAAATCCTCAACGGTATACTAGCAAACTAGATCTAGAAACATATAAGGATCATATATACTGTATATTACATATAGTTATATGTTTTGTGGTTATACATAATATAATATGATGTAATATAATAATTATATTATATGAGGCTTGTACACCAATCCAATGAGGATCTATCTAAGACAGGATTGATTCATTGGATAATTGGTTTAATATTCCCAAATTAATGGAAAATACCACATTAATAGAATAAAAGACGAAAAATTTCACGAGTATCTCAATAGACACAGAAAAAGCATTTGACAAAACTGACATCCTTTCATGATAAAAACTAGAAATACAAGGGGACTCCCTGAACCTGATAATGGGCAACTAACAAAATTCCCATGGCTGACATTGTACTTAATGATAGGCAACTGAGAGCATTCCCCCCAGTATCAGGAACCAGACAAGGATGTCCACTCTTACCACCTTTATTTTACTGGTGGTTCTAGCAAGAAACATTGGGCAAGAAAAAGAAAGCAAAGGCATCTAGTTTGTAAAGAAAGGAGTAAAACTATCTCTACTTACAGAAAACATGACCTTATGAAATCTTGAGGCATTCACTCAGTCTCTAATAAAACAACAACAACAACAACAAACTTTGGCAAGATTGCAGGACCCAACTTCAATACAAAAATCAGTTATATTTCTCTATGATAGCAATCAACAACCTGAAAATGAAATGAAGAAAACTCCATTTACAATAGCATCAAAAAGAATAAAGTACTTAGGAATAAATTAACCAAGGAGGTGTAAGACTTGTAACTGACAAAAACAAAGCATCACTGAAAGAAATTAAAGAGGACTTAAATAAATAGAAAGGTATATCCCGTGCTCATTGATTGGAGGACTTAATATTGTTAAGATGTCAGAACTCTACAAATTGATTTAATGATTCAGTACAACCTTCCCCAAATCATGCCTACTGCTTTTGCAGAAATTGATAAACTGATTCTAAAATTTGTATGGAAATGTTAGGAATCCAGAAGAGCCAAAATTATGTTGAAAAGAAGAATGAAGTGGGAGAACTCACAGTTCCCCATTTTGAAATTTAATACACAGCCTTCATAATCAAGGTAGTGTAAGACTAGATGATAATAGACATATAAAACATTGGAATAGAATCAAGAGTCCAGAAACAGGCCCTCGCATTCATACTGATTTTCTAGCAGGGTGCCAAGACAATTTAATGGGCAAAGGATAGTTGTCTCAACAAATGGCGCCGAAACAACTGTATATCTACATGCAAAACAATTAAATTGGACCCCTACCTCACACCATACACAAAAAGTAACTCAAAATGGAACAAACACTTAAATGTAAAGGCCCAAACTATAAAACTGTTAGAAGAAACCTTAGACCTAAAACTTCATGACCTTCGATATGGCCATGAATTCTCAGATATGACATCACGAACACAGGCAACATCAACAACAAATTGATAAGCTGGACTTCACAGACATTTAAAAAAGAACATTTTTGTGATTCAGAGGACAGGATCAAGAAAGTGAAAAGACGATCCACAGAACAGGAGAACATATTTCCAAGTTATATATGTGATCAGGGACATGTATCTGGAGTATGTAAAGAATATGTAAAACTGAACAACAAAAAGACGACTCAATTCAAAAATGCACAAAAAAATTAATCAACATTTCTCCAAAGATGATACATTCTTGGTCATGAAGCACACCAAATGTTGCTCAAGATCATTCATTAGTAGGGAAATACAAATAAAAACCAAAATGAGACACCAGTTCATACCCACAAGTATGTCTGTGGTGAAAAAGACAGTAACAGATGCTGGCGACGATGTGGAGACACTGGAATGCTCCTGCTTTGCTGAATAGCTCATGAATTTGCGAACGCTTACTCGTGTAAAATGGTATAGCTGCTATGGAAAACAATTTGCCACGTCCTCAACAAGTGAAATATAGAGTTCATATACGACCCAGCAATTCCGTTCCTAAGTATAAACCCGAAAGAATTGAAAGCACGTAGTCATACAAAAACTTGCACATGAATGTTGACACAAACATCGCTCGTCATCACCAACAAGTGGAAACACCCCAAATATCCATCAAGGATGAGTAAATAAAATTGGTAAAACCATACGGTGGACTATGACTCAGCAGTAAAAAGATACGCGGTGCTGATGCTTTCTACAATACTGATGAACCTTGTAAGCATGCCATGCGAAAGAAGGTGGAAACAAAAAGCCTCCTATTGTATGATTTCATTTATACAAAATGTCCAGAATAGGAAAATCCATAGATACCAAAAGTGGATCAGTGGTTGTCGGGATGGAGTGAGAGGGGGTTGGGAGAGACTGACAATGAGTATAGGATTTCTTATAAGGGTGATGAAAATATTCTGGATTTGGTGTTGGTTATTGCATGGCTTTGTGAATATACTAAAGACAATGGACTTGTTCACTTAAAATGTGAATTTTATGGTGTGTATTATACATGCCAAGAAAACAGTTATTGCCTGAGATGCATACACACTATATTGCTGTCCTTGGTTAACAGACTGGAGGGCTTATGATGAAAATGTGTTGGTGAGGGAATAGTGAATGATGAAGCCAGAATACTTTATTGCAATGATCCTGAAGGCAAAATGCTAAAGTCCTTGATGTCAAATAATATAAGAACACCTCTGGGGCACCCGGGGGTCTCAGCTGGTTAAGCGTCTGACTCTTGATTTCAGCTTGGGTCATGATCTCACCGTGTGTGAGTTAGAGCCATGATCTCATGGTTCGTGTGAGTTCGAGCCCTGCGTTGGGGACAGTATGGAGCCTGCTTGGGATTCTTTCCCTCTCCTCCCCTCTTCTCTCTCTCTCTCTCCCAAAATAAAGAAACTTTTAAAAAAATGTGAGAATGCCTCCTATCTTTGCTGCTGCCGTTGTTATTACCATTTCTTTTTAATATTGTTATTATTATTATCATATTATGGAAGATCTAGTAAGAACAATACTTCATGAAATGGAAATGGCAACTATCGCTCTTGAAAAATAAGGAGACAGTGTTTTCATTATTTGCAGATTGCACGGTTGTTCCCTGAAAAATCCCACGAAGTTTAATTTAAAAATTGTTAGATAAGAATGAATACGAGTAAGGTGGGCATATATACATAGAAAACCAACAGCTTGCATTTAAACTACAAAACCGCATTAGACAATATCATCAGGAAAGTTCGTTTTCCCACATCTGGAAAGAAAACCCTAGAAATAAACTCACCGCACAAGACTTGGGATTTATGTAAAGAAAAGAAAAAAAAAAAGAGAGAGAGAGAGAGAGTGAGCCAAGGAAGAAGACAGATGCAGCAGAGGCAGATCTTAATTCTGGACAGCAGCCCTGAATAGTTTCGAAATGCTAAATTATTTTCTAAATGATTTACGAATCCAATGAAACTTTTCTCTCAACCTCCTGAAGAATTTATATTGGAATATTGTGGGAAGATTCTAAGGATTGGCTGGAGGAATAACCAGTCAGGCTAGCCAAGCAAATTTGGAAAAGGAAGGATAATGAGAGAAGCCTTGTCACATCACATATTCTCACTTCATCCCCGGCCCTCACTCCAAACTCCGATGGCCAAGAAAATGTGGAACTGGTTCAACAATCAATGTCTGGATCAATGGAAAGAAATCGTCCAGCAGAAAAATGCCCACCACCATAACTACTGCAATCACCACGGCAACAAAAACCTCGACTTGGTGCAGAATTTAGAATATGACCAACATGACCTTACAAATTAGTGGGGGGAATAGATTACTCAGTAAGTTTAAATATTTGGAAAATAAATTTATTCCCCAGTTATATTTCTCACATCAAATTCATGAAATATTTATTTATTTTATTCTTTTTTAAAATGTTTATTTTTGAGAGAGAGAGGGAGAGAGAGCGTGAGCGGGGGTGGGGAAGAGAGAGAGAGAGAGAGGGAGACACAGAATCTGAAGCAGGCTCCAGGCCTGCTGTCAGCCTGGAGCCCCATGTGGGGCTCGAACCCTTGAACCGTGAGATCATGACCTGAACCAAAGTCTGACACGTAACCAGCTGAGCCACACAAGCGCCCCTATTTTATTCTTTCTTAAAGTTTATTTGTTTTGAGGGGCGCCTGGGTGGCGCAGTCGGTTAAGCGTCCGACTTCAGCCAGGTCACGATCTCGCGGTGCGTGAGTTCGAGCCCCGCGTCGGGCTCTGGGCTGATGGCTCAGAGCCTGGAGCCTGTTTCCGATTCTGTGTCTCCCTCTCTCTCTGCCCCTCCCCCGTTCATGCTCTGTCTCTCTCTGTCCCAAAAATAAATAAACGTTGAAAAAAAATTAAAAAAAAAAAGTTTATTTGTTTTGAGAGAGACAGAGACAGTGCAAGTGGAAGAGGGGCAGAGAGAGAGAAAGAGAGAGAGAGAGAGAGAGGGAGAGAGAATCCCCAGCAGGCTCCAAGCTGTCAGTGCAGAACCTGATGCAGGGCTCGAACTCATGAAGGTGAGATCATGACCTGAGCTGAAACCAAGAGTCAGATGCTTAACTGACTGAGCCACCCCGGTGCCTCAAATTCATGAAATACGAGAAACAGAGTTTTAAAGGCCAGAAAAATATAAAGACAAATATTTATTTAACTCTAGCTGAGAAGGAACCTCTTGAACATAGATTAATGGCCAACACCACAAAGGAAAAGATTGATAAATGAGGGTACAGACCAATTAAAACCCTGTGTACCCGCAAAGCACCCCACAGATGGTTTCTGCCACAGGTTCGGAGTGGAAGAAAGATAGGGCTTCTCTTGTAGTTTGAAAGATCACTGTGACTGATCGGTGGAGAATGCATTCTAGAAGGGCAAATGTTGGAAGCAGGTGGACTATTTAGGGGGATAATAGGGGGGTTTAAAGAAGGTCGGGTTTGGGGTAGAGTTGGAAGACAGATTACTATTTCTAGAGCCTTGGGGGTGTAGATAATCAAGGAAGTTAGAGACCTCCTCAGGGTCAGCAGAGGGTTTTTAAAATGTGGTAAAGGGTTGAGCATACTTACAACCTTCAGGAAAGAGCCAACGAAGAGGAAGATGTTGAAGATCTGGAGAAAGAGAATCCACTTGATGGCAGGAAGTCTCAGAGGAAACAATAAGGGGGCCTCGGATACCGAGCACACCTGGATGAATTCGCTTTGACAAAGTAGGAAGCATACGTCCCTTGATGAAATAATGAAAACAAGAAAGGAATGGCTACGGGATATGGTGCCACGGTTATAGATGGCACATTAGGAAGATGAAGACATCCGTGCCTATGTAGTTCCTTCTTCTTTGTAGTGGGGCAGGGGTGCATTAGGGACAGGACCTGTGACCCTATGCACAGGGAGAGAGACCTATGCGGTCACTGAGAAGGGGGCTCCACCCATGGGGTTTAATATTCTGTGATTGCTGTCTTGAAGTTCTTTTTTTTTTTTTAATATCTATTTAGTGTTTATTTATTTTTGAGAAAGAGAGAGAGAGCGAGAGAGGGGCAGACAGAGAAGGAGACACAGAATCCGAAGCAGGCTCCAGGCTCTGAGGCATCAGCACAGAGCCCGACGCGGGGCTCGAACCCACGAACCGTGAGACCATGACCTGAGCTGAACTGAAGTCAGACGCCTAACTGACTGAGCCACCCAGGCGCCCCTAAATATCTATTTATTTTTGAGAGAGAGACAGAGACAGAGAACGAGGGGGAGAGGGGCAGGGAGAGGCGGACACACAGAATCCGAAGCTGACTCCAGGCTCCAAGCTGTCAGCACAGAGCCCCCCGAAGGGGGGCTCGAACTCACGAGCTGTGAGATCATGACCCGAGCCGAAGTCGGATGCTCAACCACCTGAGCCACCCAGGCGCCCTTGTCTTGAAGTTGTTCACCATTTTACCTTTGAATTTGTTCTGTGAAGTGAAGTCTGATGGGAAAATGGAGCATCTGCTCTTGTCTCAGCCCGCTGGGTCAGGTCGGCCTGTGTGGTTTTACCTTCTGCCGCTTCCTCACCTCCCCAGGACTGATTCCAGGTTGTCCACTCCCCTGCCCCTGCCCCCACCCGGCGGCTGCCACCACCCTCTGGGCAGAGGCCTGGGTACGATGAGCATGTTGAGGGTGGGGGGGCAGGTGTGAACATCTCATTCCTGAAGCGGTACAGTGGGTTACCTGGGTACAAGCTTCTGCATTTGTCCCGGGAGTATCCCCACACATAAGGAAGCATAGCATTCTACAGTAATTCAAAGAACGCCGTGATGAACTGAGACAGAGACTCCAGAAGAAAGAATGCTTTACTTTCCTTTTTGGACAAGGGGCCCTGCATTTTCGTTCTGCGCCGGGCCCTGCAAATCATGCAGCTGGCCCTGCTTGGCGACCCCAAAGAGGGCAGGTGAGGTTTGGAATGGGGAGGTGTAGTACGTAACAGGATCTCCGAGCAACGTTCATGAACTTGGATTGGCACTCACTTACGCTGCTCTGTGGCATCTCTGCTTATCCATTGCTGGCGATTTCAGAATGAGTGTGATAGAAATGAGTGAATTCAAGGAAGCAGCCTGATGCAATTAACAAGGCTTTTTAATGGAAGAACCAGCGAGGTGACGATGCTCGGAAAGGGTTGACCCCAGAGCAAAAGATGAGAGTCCTCGCACCTTCTGCGGTAGTCATGCAGGAAGCATTTCGCATTTAGCTTGCATGGTTTAGATAGTTCATTGTCTGGGGCGCCTGGGTGGCTCAGTCGGTTAAGCGTCCGACTTCAGCCAGGTCACGATCTCGAGGTCCGTGAGTTAGAGCCCCGCGTCGGGCTCTGGGCTGATGGCTCAGAGCCCGGAGCCTGCTTCCGATTCTGTGTCTCCCTCTCTCTCTGCCCCTCCCCTGTTCATGCTCTGTCTCTCTCTGTCCCAAAAATAAATAAATGTTAAAAAAAAAATTTAGATAGTTCATCGTCTCTGACTTTTTCCAGTCAGAGGGTAACGGAGGGTATAGATTCTGTTCTGACATTTGGGATATTTGTTTAGGCACGATCAAACGATTTTGCATGAGGCGTAATTGAAAATAAAAACAGCAATTCATAGCAAATGTCAATCCCTTTCTCAACGACTCAGGGATTGAAGTCTGACCGTCTTAAGCTCAGAAAAATTTGCTCTGGTCCAGAAAACCAATGACTTCATTCGAAATGTGCATCTTTCTTTTCATCTGAAGCTGGAAGGCTCCACAACGTTTCCCTGCTTGACTGAAGCAGCAGCATTTTGAGAGCAGGTAAGCATAAACATTAATTTGGGCCTCGCAAGCCTACATCAGCTTTTGCTTTTTCTTTGAGGCCATGCATTTGTTTCACTTCACCCGTGGTCTCCTTAGATCGGGAAGATAGGGGTGGAAAAATGCAATTTCTCAGGGAGGTTACTCGGAGCTACTTTATTATGCGCGTAGCTGTTTGGCCAGCAATGTGTTCAGTGACCTGCCTGATTCCCTGTGCACACACGCCTTCTTTCTTGCTCGTCTATAGAGGCATTCGTTTCCATGACTCGAGACCAAAAACATTATCAGGTAGGAAGTGCTCAGCGCCTCTGAGAAGCTATTTTTTTTGGTCTCACTTGAGTTGGTAGAGAATAGGCCCGCGTCTCAAACATCTGACCTTTCCCAAGGAGAACGGTAGTTGAAGAGACAGATACGTTGAGCACTCGCTACTTTAAGCTCCTCTCTGCCTCAGTGGGTAATTCATAAGTGAAGGCAATATAACGCGTCCTACCGTTGGGCTCTTTGATTTCAGGCCCCTGCCGATCGTGGAAGCTGCAACCGAAGACACGAAGAGTTTAGGATCAAGGCAAGCTTGACTGTAGTTCGTCTCCACCTTTTTTTATCCCAGTTCAAGTGGCCGGGTCTCGCCCTGGTGCCTCAGACTTCTTCTGTGCTGATAATTACCAAGTGTTGAGGGCCGGGGACCCTGCCTTATTCTTGCCACTTTCTTTTTTTTTTTTTTTTTTTTTTTTTTAAATTTTTTTTTTTTTAAACGTTTATTTATTTTTGGGACAGAGAGAGACAGAGCATGAACGGGGGAGGGGCAGAGAGAGAGGGAGACACAGAATCGGAAACAGGCTCCAGGCTCTGAGCTGTCAGCCCAGAGCCTGACGCGGGGCTCGAACTCACGGACCGCGAGATCGTGACCTGGCTGAAGTCGGACGCTTAACCGACTGCGCCACCCAGGCGCCCCTTATTCTTGCCACTTTCTAACCCCAAGCTACATTCCTGTGACTGATGCCCAATTACCAGCTACCCAGAGTTGCCTCGGTGGTGCCTGCAAGCTTAGATCTTCGAATGCCGTACTCCTAAACCCTTCATGGTTGTACTCTGTACGCTTGTTGGGAGATTCTCTCACCCGCTGTCATCACTGCGGCAACGGCTTGTCCACGCCATACGACTGTTACCGTACTTCCTCGGAGACCATGTTTCTTTTGTCTGGAAGGGTCTGTTCCCGTTACCTGACATTTCAGTAGGTTCTCACGATCTGCAGCACCCCAACGTGTCCTGCGTTTGTTAATTCTTTTGGCTCCTAGTGCTGTCACGGTAAAAGACACGATGATACACAGCAGCGTGGTCAAGACCGTAGATTCAGATGCCGGGAATTGGGATACCGGAAGACCGTGAGTTTTTTCGCCGTGAAGATGATGATCAGGGAAATACAGGTTTAATCAGTAGCATGAGAAAGGCGGAGAGAAGGAATCTGGCAAGTTTAGACGTAGAAGATGAAGCAGGTACAAGGCATTTGGTGGGTTAGAAATCAACGGAGAACAGTCAGAAGTATCGTAACGAAAAAAAGGGGGAATGTGTTCTAAAGAGCGATCTCCTGGAGCCTACAGGTGTAAATGCAGCCCATCTTCCGGAAGGGACTGTCTTGTCATGGCCCACATTTGTTTCTCTTCACACAGCTGCTTCACTCTCTGAAGTCAACTCTTCCCAGCGTTTCAGTTGATGGAACAGAAAATACGTCTTTTCAAAAAGCAAACATAGTTTTGATCTTGTATTCCCTGCTTTAAACCCTCCGACGGATTCTCATTGCCCTTAGGATAACATCTAAAGTCCTCCCCATGCTCTACCTATGCCTATTCTTGGACTCCTGCCCACTTCTGTAACTCCATTGCTTGTCACTAAGTTTTTATCTCTCTGACCTTGCAGACAACTCATTAATTTTTTAAAGTTTATTTATTTTTTTGGAAAGGAGAGAGAGAGAGAGAGACTGTGTGGACGTGCCCACGTGCGCGCACATGAGTGGGGGAGGGGCAGGGAGAGAAGGAGAAAGAGAATCCCAAGCAGGCTCCAAGCTGTCAGCACAGAGGCCCACACGGGGCTCGAACTCACGAACCGTGAGATCATGGCCTGAGCCGAAATCCAGAGTCGAGCGCCTAACCGACTGAGTCACCCAGGCGCTCCAACCTTATAGACGATTTAGACGGCGGCTTTTGGGGCTTTACGTTTTCTCTTTCTCTTAGCCTGTCTTCCATTGCTCTGGCCTATTTTTCTGGGATCTATTACTTTCTAAAATCAGGCCGTTCATGAATCTGTTTACCGTCCAGTACCTTCGCAGTTGTGAGATGCATGCGAGACGTTGCTCGTCTTGCAAAAGGCGGCTCTCACAGCTTCGGTACCTGGAATTAGGCATAGCACATAGTAAGGGCTCAAGAAACATTTGCTAAGCCAATTAAAAGAGCAAGGTGACTGAACCTTGGGAATCAGACATCCTACCCCCGACGCCTCTACCACACTCTAGGTTAACTAACTTGGATTTAAATAAAACTAAAAAAAAGAAAAAAAAAAAGAATCAGACATTAGCAGAGTGACCTCACATTAGGGAGAGAAAAGGTATAAACGGTAATAATGTTGTTTAATATACAACGTAGAACAATACCCAAATAAATAGTTAAGTCACGTGAGTTCATTTTTTTTGAATATTTACTCTCTGCTTGGCATCACCTGATGTGTGTTAACTCATTTCATCCTCTCAACCAGTCTAAGAGGAAGATACCATTGAGCTCCCCTTTGCAGATTCCTGGAAGCTAAGGTGTAAAAATGTGAAACGACTTACCCAAGGTCAAACAGCTATTAAAAGGCAAAGCCAGGATTCAGGATATAAACCCAGATCAGGCTGAGGCCCCACACGGTGCACGCAATCACCTGCTTATTGCCTTCCTTGGTTGCACAGCAACAAAGTTGATTCTGAAGCAAATTCCTCTTTATACATTCTCTAGCCAAAGTTATACATAAGGCCGAAATATGTGAAGTCCTAACTGAAAGGCCGGAATAAGTAAGCAGACCCACGGGCAACTCAAAGTGTGTCAGAGGTGGGAGCCAAGCTGTTCCCAGCACAAATAAGGCTCGGAAGTTGAACTGGCCAACTGTAGGAAGAGTGAGTGAGCCAAGTGGAAATCAAATGCAACGTCAAAAAAAAAATTTTTGTTTTAAAACAAGGGGTGCCTGGGTGGCTCAGTCGGTTGAGCGGCCGACTGGGGCTCGGGTCATGATCTCGCGGTTCGTGAGTTCGAGCCCCGCGTCGGGCTCTGGGCTGACAGCTGGGAGCCTGGAGCCTGTTTCAGATTCTGTGTCTCTCTCTCTCTGCCCCTCCCCCGCTCATGCTCTGTCTCTCAAAAATGAATAAACGTTAAAAAAAAATTTAAAAAAATGTAAAGGTAGATTTCATTTCACTGTCTCTAGCAGGTGGTCTTTCCGAATGAGGTACAGTGCTGAGACTGAAGAAAACCTCTGTGTGTGTGTGTGTGTGTGTATGTGTCACATTCAGCTACTTCTTTATAATTTGTCTCAAAATAGGGCAATATTAAATTCTTGTGCATTTATAGACGTTCATCCAACCCGTGGAACATCTTTTTTTTTTTTTTCATATAAAGCATAATCGGTATCATAAAAGAACTACTGAAGTATGAATGTTGAAATGACTCTGGCATCCAAGACATGTCAGACTGGAAAAAAATAGAAGAATTGCTTTCCTTAAAAGCAGGTGACAGGGATACAAAACCATCCATAAAGAGGACAGTAAAATGGAGACACCTGGGTGACTCAGTCGGCTAAGCGTCCGGCTTCGGTTCGGGTCATGATCTTATGGTTCGTGGGTTCGAGCCCCATATGGGGCTCCGTGCTGACAGCTCGGAGCCTGGAGCCTGCTTCGGATTCTGTGTCTCCCTCTTTCTGCCCCTCCCCCACTCACGCTCTGTCTCGCTCTCTCGAAAACAAATAAACATTAAAAAAAGAGGACATTAAAATGGAAATTTGGACTCTTAATATGAAATGTTGACTCCTTTTTTTTTTTTTTTTTTTTTTTTTTACAGTGTGTGTGGTTTGCCACAAGATGGCAGCTGAACAATTGTCATTCCTTCGGATATGGCATAGGGAGGCAGACAGTGACGTGCCGAAGTCCTTTCTTTCTTCAACAAAGTACAAATTGGCTTACAAATTCGGTTTCTAACAATATACAAATTCAGAAAACGTACGGTACGTAAAAGGTTGTCATTAAGTATACAGACTGCTGAGATTAATCCGGGTATATAGATGTTCAAAGTTAGTGAGAGGGTGATATTGATTGTCAGTCAAGAAAAGTCTCGGATCAAGCTCATTAAAGTAAAATCAAACAATAGAAAGCCCGAGCTTTACAGCGATGTGCCAGGATCTTGGAGAAGAATGGAAATGCATCGTTCGGGTGAGAAATTCAGACTTTATTACGGCAAATTGATCATTCCAGCGATGATGTTCATCTTGGTTGTCGAATCAATAGTTCAGTAAATGGCACCAATCATTAAGAGAGCCAAGCCGTGAGAGGAAAGCCATTTTAGAAATGTCTATACAGCCCAAAACATTGTCCCTTTAAGTTTAGCCTCGTCCACCAAGTTCTTTCTCCTTTCCTCTGAATTCCTCCACACCTGCTGCCCAAACCACTCAGGGATTTAACCATGCCTGGATCTGTGGTGTAGTCTGTACCTCTTGGGTATTTTTTTGAAAAATTCAATTTGAAAGCCTTTATGAGCGAGGAAGTATATTTTACTTTTTTCACGCTCAACCTGTGGCTCGATGGTCATGGTAGCCTGGGCAGTAAAGCACAGAAGTTGAGTGTGGACCCCGGAGCCATATGGCCTAGATTTATACCCCATCTCTTTGTAAACCTATGTAAGTTATTTAATCTCTCTGAGCCTTCATTTTCCTCAAATGTGAAATGATTAGCAGTTTATCTAAGCAAAACACTTAAACGTGTGCCTAGTGGGAAGTAAGTTCTTTGTTAGCCTTTGCTATCAATGTCTTGGAGTGGCCCCTCGCATGAGAAGCCTGGGTCGCCTCTTGAGCTGTCTCCTGGTAGAGTGATTAACCAGGTACTGGGAAGTCAACCGGTCTACTGGTAAGCCCTCCAGTCACAATTACGCTAAATGGTGCTTCCTTAAGGGACTGGACAAGTTTAGTCATAAGTACTTGAGAGTCCCACAACCAGTTCTATAAGGAGTAGTTTCTCCTGTCTTACTTTCAAGAAGGAAGTGTTCTCCATGTTGGAATTTATAAAGTTGGTACACCTCCCTCTGTTGATACGGAGAGTCCTGCTCTCGAAGGGTGAGGTCTGTTATTTCGTAATGTGGTCAGCTCTGCTGAAGTGCTGTTCCGGTATTGTCTCTGGGACAGCGTCTTGTCCCAGCCATGTGATTGGGGATGGGGAGGGGGGTGGTGGTGGGAATGGAAGGTAATCAATAGTCATTGATGAAGGGAATGAAGGTAATCAATAGTCATTGAAATTTACTATATGGGAAGACTTGTGGTGGGAGCTTTCCTATACGTATCACATGCCATTGTCATGATTGCTGGTCATATTATTTTTAATTTTTTTTTTTACTAGTCATATTTGACAGCTGAGGAACCTGAGATTCAGAGAGGTGTGTGAGTTTCTCAAGATCATATGACTAATGTTTTCTAACACAAAAGCACACAATTGTGGGTATTGTATGCTGGTGGAATCAGGGTTTTAATCCAGATCTTCAGCTAGGGCACCTGTAATTCTTCTTAAATTCCTTACATAGGGGCACTTGGGTGGTTCCTTCCGTTAAGAGTCCGATTCCGGCTCAGGTCATCGTCTCACGGTTTGTGGGTTCGAGCCCCATGTCGGGCTCTGTGCTGACAGCACGGAGCCCACTTCAGATCCACTGTCTCCTTCTCTCTCTGCCCCTCTCTCTTTCTCTCTCTCTCTCAAAAATAAATACACATTAAACAAATCCCTTATATATTACCATGGGAAAGATCAGGCCTCCCACTCTATTCTAGTCCGTTCAGGCAATGACTCTTTGAGGCTCATCTTGTCGGTTCACTCTGCAATGAATTTTTACGTGCCCCCCCCGCCACCCACCGTACACAAACTACGAATATATACACGAAAGCAAGATTTTTGCCTCCGTTTTCATGTGTCGAAATCCCTTCTTGATCTCTTATTTTTGGAGGTGTTTCATGGGCGTCTGTTGGCACAATACTATTCGTTCTGGAACTCTTGTCTGACTGATTCTAGGCTGGCGGCTGCTTTGACACGTGGGCTCGTCTTTAGTCCTCTCAATGCGTTTCCTGCATCCTTGTGGTCCTTTCACTTCTGCTTGCAAGAGAGCAGACGACTCTTTCTCGATGGACAACACACTGGAGAGCATGATGTTCCTTTCTCAAGGCTCCCACTGTATTTTTTCATGCTTCTGTTGAAGGGCTTAGATACATGAACATATTTTAGGGTTGCCAGATTTGGTAAGTAAAAATACATACATGGCCCAAATATTGCACGGGACACACGCTAAAATACTATTCATTGTTCACCTGAAATTTAAGCTTCAATGGGCGTCTTGTATTTTTTTCTGGCAGTCCTGAAGGTTGGAATTCTGGTAATATACGTTCCTCCTTCTCCTCTTCTCTCCCTTCTTCCCAATGTAGTTTCACTCTCACTCATTTGGAGGAAGAGGGTATCTCCAGGGCCTGCCATAGTGCCCACATGTGATAGGTGCTCAAATGTTAAACGGAAAGAAGTAGTTTCTAGGGGATGTCAAATTAGTTCAATTGGTTGCATGCCCTGAGGTATTGATGTCCCTTATCTAAAGAACTGGTGGCCGGAAAAACAATCTCCATCGATCCCGGTGAGTTACCCTTGAAAAAAAAGGAAATAATTGTTATCTAGGAGATTTAGTCAATATCAGATAAATGATTCTTCCAGGCTGGTTTGGGGGAAATGTATATCCTGTGGAGTTGTTTAGTTTCCATTTTCACCTCTGAAGAGCTGGGTCTCATAGAAGTAGGTCTATCCAAGCCTCTCCCCCCAGACTCCCAAATGAGGTAAGCCGTCCGTGACAGTTTAACCTCTGTTATCAACTCATATTGGTGTCTGTTTTGATTGAAATTCTCCTGTTAATGTCACCAGTCTTTGCTCTAAACCACCCCTTCTTTCCATCTCTGCCCTTAGTGTCTCAAGATGGCTACAGACTAACTGAAATGTGATGGCGGGGTGGGGGGGTTGGGGGGGGTGGATTTTCCAAGAGAGTTTCTTTTTTGTTTGGTTTTGCCCACGGTCTCCAGCTGTGGCAATTGGTGTTAAGTTAACGCCAAGCATTTACGTTGTTGCATGTATCTAACTGCTTTTAAAAAATCCTTTCTTTCTGAAACATGATGGCTAGCGGGAGACTTATTTCCTAAGTGGCAAAGGACAGCAGTTTTAGAAATAGAGGGTATTTTTTTAACCTTCGGGGTTGTAACTACCCCCAAGGGGAACTTAAGCTGCTAATTATGAAATCAATTTATGCTTTCATTGCTGGAAAATATCTTAAATAGGCATTATCTTAAATGGGCATCCTGCTGAGGACCTAGAGATAAGCTCATCTGTGGAGCCGCACTAGGTTTCCCTAAAAAGAAAACGAGCGAATTATGTGCAGCAGGTACAGTCTTATAACTCTTAACACAATTCAAAACTCCAATTTAGACCTACTGATGTGATAGCTGCTCTTCAGAGTAGAACAATAAAAGCCACCTACACAATTATAACGTGCGGTAGCCCCAACTTCTTTTTCCAAGTTTATTTATTTATTTTGAGAGAGAGAGAGAGAGAGCAGGGGAGGGGCGGGGTGGGGGGAGAGAGAGAGACAGACAGAAAGAGAGAGAATCCCAAGCAGGCTTCACGTGATCCGTGCAGAGCTCAAACTCACCAATCGGGAGGTCATGACCTGAGCCAAGACCAAGAGTTGGAGGCTTAACCGACTGAGCCACCCAGGAGCCCCAGCTCCAACTTCTGGAGAAGAATGGGCCTCATTCTACCACAGGAAGACAATTTTACAGAAAAAGCATTTACCCCAATGAAAACGACTGTGTTTCTAACACGTTTGCAATTGCTTTCCGGTTGTCGATATTCTCTGTTCTGCTTCAGACGATGGTCAACAGGATGTCACCAAGCAAACTCTTACAGCTCAAAGTCTCCGGGCACGGTTTCTATAAGCTTCTGTTGCCCAATCCCCTAACCTGTAGATGAGGGATGAAATGAATACTGATTGGCTACCTACTTGGTATATAACCCTGCTAGTCACTGAAGACAATACAAAGACGGATAAGGTGAATATTGACCTCAGGTTGCTCACATGTGTACTGGAGACATTGAAGTCTATGTTGTCATGTTAAAATATGTGGTACAGACAGGATGCCCACAAAACGCTCACAATCTTCAACGACCGTATCCCAATATACTACATTAGTGACAGGCATTATAAGTCATTTGTTACCAAGAACTTTTAAGTTGCCGAAGGTTGAAAAACGGTGTACTTAAAATGTAATTTTGTCAACAGTACTGCCTGTCACTTGCCATCACTTACAGTAAACCCTTGGATCGCGAGTAACTTCTTCTGCGAGTGTTCCGAAAGAGGAGAAACCATTTCCAGTAAATTTTAACTTGATCAATGAGCGATGCCTTGCCATACGAGTAGTACACGACGCCGAATGTCACATGATCACAAGTGAGCCAATGGCTCTTGAAATTCGCTTTGACGTACAACGCTTTGGATCACAAACGTGGTTCTGGAACGATGTATGCTCGCAAACCAAGGTTTTACTGTACGTTTTCCTGAGAGAAAGAAGAATGTGTCAGTCGTGTGAGTATTTTGCCCTGGGACTCCTCTGCATGGGTGCGGGTGGCAAGAGTGTAGACAACATTAGGAAAGGAGAAATGGGTGCAGAGGGTCTAGATGGAATCTTGTTTATATCCTTGTGAAAATACCTCTTTCTCTGGGGATTGTATTTCCATCGTCTTGCTTTTCTCTCTTGGGCCTCTCTTGTGTCCACGCTTTCCAGGTAAATGGCCCCCAAACTTCCAATTACTTCCCAGTCACCTTTAGACCGTTCTCAATCATGATATGAAGTAAGTAAACCATGGCATGTGCCAGAACCAAACCCGGGCATCATGGGCCTCTGCAAAGATTGTGGTTTGTGTATCTAGTAACGATGTCCACCCCAGGCATAGTTGGCTGTGTGTTTCTGTGTTTGTGTGGCAGGCGTAGGAAGGAGGGAAGGTCTACGTGAAACTGATCGGCTTCCCTGCTTTGTAGTTACAGAAGTAGTGGGAAGTACAACTTCGTGGATTCCAGAGAGAACAAAAGTACCTTACCTTTCCAGGACCAGTGTTTGAATAGGGGAGAGAATCTCTCCCTTTTTTTTCATGAGAAGCTGAGGCTCACAGGGCTTAAAACTTTGCCCAAAGCCACACATCTCGTAGAATACGACTGCTCAGTATTTTTCTCTCCTCTCTAAGTCAGCAGTGGAACAAATGGTCATTCTTCTGTAACTGCGATTTTCCCTCCTCCTGTTAGCCCTCTCTGTCTTTTTCCGACTCTACTGACCACACCTGTGTGTCACTTTGCCAATACTGGCAGAGAGCCAGGCCTGGGTGACATCTAACAATAAAATCCCTTTGTACCCACAGCTCGTTTTGCTCGTGGTATCGGCGAGGCACCTTCCTTGGCTTGTCCCTTAAGATCTAAGCAGAGTGTCTTTTCGAAACAAGCAAGTTTCTCACCTTTCCCGTCTTCTATCCTATTGTATCAAGAAATAGCAATAGACACAGTTCAGCTTCTCAAGGTTAACTTGCTGACTGCTGACATTGGGATTTTCCGGGGTCTTGTCTTGTCTTGTCTTGCACTGTACGTTGTGTAAAAACCAGAAGTGTGGCAGGTGCTCACAGATGAGCCAGCGCTCGAAAACGTATGGCACCTTTCCCTAAACCTTGAATGGCAGGCTGCCTGGAACTCCCTGACTCGTGCTCCACTGACCTTTATGTGATTTCCAATACTCCCACCTGATCAGCTTACAAAAATGCCCAAGAATGCCTTGTTTTGGTTGGGGGGGGGGTTTGCGTTTTGCTTTGATTTTTTTGTTCTCATCTTTGGAGCACCTGTGTATGTGGGAGATGCTGAAGCCACCTCTATCCCCTTCAGCTTTATCTTGGGGAAATAGGATTGTTTAACATTTTATACAGATTCAAAGTCTTCACCCATATGTCGTCTCTGATTTCCATCTCATTCCATCCATTCTACTGTAGCACATTGCACATGTCTGCCTCGTGGGGCCAGAATTTCAATTAATGTTTGGATTTGGATTCTTCGAGATGGATGTGGCCCTTTTGCAGTGCAAAAGGGAGACTGTCTGTTACTGGAAAGTATCAGGGTGGGAGTGGGGAGAAACCAAAGGGTCGATGAATCAGTAGAAAATGCCTCTGCCTGACTTCCATCCTGACTCTTGGAGTCTAAAAACTCTATACTGTAGAAATCTTGGTGGGAGGGGCTGAAAGATGGGGCTACCTCCAAAGGCCATACTAATATTCATGCTGATAGGTTTTTATCCTACGAGTCTGGCACTGTCTCTCTTCACATCGAATGGAACGGTCCCGATGCAGCCATAGCAAATGGCATAGACAGGTGCATATGTGCTCACTTGATCCTCAGCCAGACTATCAACTCCCCCAGGAATGAGTCAGAGTTCTATTGCCTCTGGACAAAGAAGGGTCAAAACGGGATCATCGAGAAGCTCTGAATAGAATCGCAGGATGACGACTCGGTGAGAACGCGTTGGGTTTTGTAGCCAAGTTTGGGGACGTTGGGCACTGAGGCTCAGTGGCAAAGGGTGAAGGCGCAGGTCTCAATATCTGTGAGCGGAGGCATTCATTTACCGCAGTAAAATGTTGATGGCGGCAGCACGCTACCTTTGTCCTCTCCTTGGCAGAGAAAAGCATCAAGAGAGTAATGAAATAGCACTGATCCAGCCTGAAACTTACCGAGCAAGAATTGCCCAAAAGAGTGGAAAAGAAAGAAGACAATGTTTCACCCAATTCATTCTCTGCTATGTTACTGTAAATCTCATCAGTGTAGTGAGCATGGGACTGGATTCTTCTGGTTGACCTGTGGTGTTTGGAGATACAGCGAGAGGCCCCCAACTTAGGATCATTAAAGACCACTGTAGAATCCAACATTCTTTTTTTTTTTTCCAGCAGACTAAAAAAAAAAAAAATCTGTGCTACTGTCAAAAAAAATTGTTAAATAAATACACCTGCCCTGCTGGAGGATGAAGCAAATCTGAACGGATTGCCAAGCTTCTGACTAATGAATCACATAGTGGGGCTGACAGAGGAGGAATCATAGCTGTATGCGAAGACAGAGATATTGGGCTGTGTCCACACTGACGGCCCCACTCACTAAAGCGTTTGTTTTACGAGTAACAAGTTTAGTTGGTACTATCTGAATAGTGCAAATGTTTGCTTTAAAAATGGAGGTGCACTTCACTGGGTCATTTTCAGGAACTGTAATAGCGATTCCATTTGTTGTAATTAAAACAGACCTCTTTTTTCTTTTTTTAATATGGGAGCTATTAAAATAGACAGACATTTTCAGAACATTCCTCCTTCACGTTCAGTGGGAAAATATTCCTGCTGAAGCAAACACCGAATTTGCTCGTTTCAAATATGAATGAAAGTGGGATTGCAGCTGAATGATGGCACAGGGGAGCTCAACTCTCTGCTTGAAATTCTTCTTTTATGTTTTAATTTCTACAGAAAGAATGTGCTATATTTGAGATTTAAATATATACATGTAGATATCATTATAGATGAGGTGTCAGCGACACTGGGTTCATGAGTGTGGTGATTAGCAGCATAGGATTTTAAATATGACAGATCTCGGTTCATATTTCATCTGTACTAATTATTAAATACATGGCCTTGGGCACGTTACCTAACCTCATTCGGAAAATGAAGATAATAGTACTTACCTTAAAGGATTGCTGAGAGATTATGATAATGTATGTAGAGTGTTTTCCATAGTGCCTGGCACACGAAGGGATCCAGTTAATAATTAGCTATTGTTTGTATCACTTACATAGTGCTTTATTATTTTCTAACTCCTTGCAAACGCTATTTTATTCAAATGTCCCAGTACAGCTGAAAAAAGTCAAAACCAAAGACAGATTTCAATAATGGCTGGTACTTTTTCCTAATGGAATGGTCACCGATGTAGACAGCCCCCACTCCCGTGCCCCCAAGCCCCCAGCTCCTTGCGGATGTCTGTTCTCTCTGTTTCTAGTTGTGTCCAATGAGATCTTGCCTTTATGCTCAATAGTTCAATGTTCAAATATGCTCAAACTGCAACATATAGTTTTGGAAATGGTGACCGCTGAGCTCGCGTATCATTATCCAGAATATAGGGATATATCCTTGAAGTGTTTTTAACGTTTCTGGAAAAAGCAAAAATAGATTAAAATCAAGAGGGTCTTTTTGTTTGTTTTTTTGTTTTTTGTTTTAAATATGAAATTTATTGTCAAATTGGTTTCCATACAACACCCAGTGCTCATCCCAACAGGTGCCCTCCTCAACGCCCATCACCCCCCCCCCACCTCCATCAAACCTCAGTTTATTCTCAGTTTTTAAGAGTCTCTTATGGTTTGGCTCCCTCCCTCTCTTTTTTTTCCCCTTCCCCTCCCCCATGGTCTTCTGTTAAGTTTCTCAAGATCCACATAAGAGTGAAAACATACGGTATCTGTCTTTCTCTGTGTGACTTATTTCACTTAGCATAACACTCTCTAGTTCCATCACGCTGCTACGAAAGACCTGATTTCATTCTTTCTCATTGCCAAGTAGTATTCCATTGTGTATATAAACCACAATTTCTTTATCCATTCATCAGTGGATGGACATTTAGGCTCTTTCCACGATTTGGCTATTGTTGAGAGTGCTGCTATAAACATTGGGGTACAAGTGCCCCTATGCATCAGCACTCCTGTATCCCTTGGGTAAATTTCTAGTAGTGCTATTGCTGGGTCCTAGGGTAGATCTGATTTTTATTTTTTGAGGAACCTCCACACTGTTTTCCAGATTAGCTGTACCAGTTTGCATTCCCACCAACAGTTCAAAAGGGTTCCAGTTTCTCCACATCCTTGCCAGACTCTATAGTCTCATGATTTGTTCATTTTAGCCACTCTGACTGGCATGAGGTGGTGGTATCTCAGTGTGGTTTTGATTTGTATTTCCCTGATGAGGAGTGACATTGAGCATCTTTTCATGTGCCTGTTGGCCATCTGGATGTCTTCTTTAGAGAAGTGTCTATTCATGTTTTCTGCCTATTTCTTCACTGGATTATTTGTTTTTTGGGTGTGGAGTTTGGTGAGTTCTTTATAGATTTTGGATACTAGCGCTTTGTCTGATATGTCATCTGCAAATATCTTTTTTTTAAAATATTTTATTTTTAAGCAATCTACACACATCATGGGGTTTGAACTCACAACCTCAAGACCAAGAGCCACACGCTCTAGTGACTGAGCCAGTCAGGTGTCCCTAAATAAGTTTCTTTCTTTCTTCCTTCCTTCCTTTCTTTCTTTCTTTCTTTCTTTCTTTCTTTTTTTCTTTCTTTCTTTTTTAATATTTTATTTTTGGAGTGAGATCTACTCCAACGTGGGGCTCAAACTCACAACCTTGAGATCAAGCGCCCCGTGCTCTACTGACTGCCAATCAGGTGCCCCAGAATCAGGAGGTTTTTTATGAAGAGAAATGCTCAAATTCAGCCTCAATGGTAGATACTTAGGTTCACTGCGACAGAGCAGATCTAAGGATCATCTTAAATGGCATCCACATTAAGCTATATTGATCTAGATCTAATAAAAGAAAAAAATGCTCTAATATCGAAGAAAACAAAATCTAGAAAAGGCTACAACTATATTTCTATTCTTGCCTCTTATGGACTTAAGTTTTATACTTGTATGCTTTTTCATTTTTACCTTTAGGAAGGACATCTTTCTGGCATACGCTTCTTAGAGAATTCCCTTGTGGAAAAAGACTTAGACTGATGGTTCTTTAAGCATTACCTGGAGAGCTTGTTAAATAAAATACAGATTGCTGAGCCTCGGCCCCAGAGTTTCTGATTCATTTAGGAACTACTCTCAGGTTCTCAGATGATGCTGATGTTGTTGGTTTGGAACCTATTCTTGGAGAACATCTGCATTCAAATAAGGAAGGGTCACAGAGATTTTGTATTTGTAGCCGATTAGAGAGCAGAAACTAATTTTTATTCACCTATGGTATGGACACAGTGATCCCACTTGTCACCTAATGACTTGGCAAATGAGACTTTAAAGTATAGATAAGGTCAGTGGAGTGCCTGGCTGTCTCAGTCGGTAGAGCTTGTGACTCTTGATCTCAGGGTTGTAAGTTGGAGCCCTGCGACGGGCGTAGAGATCACTGAAAAAATCTTAAATAAATAGAGAAATAAAGTATGTATCAGGTCAAAAATAAAAATAATTTTAAAAAGTCTATCAGTTCAATGAGTATTTATCTGATATGTACTGTGTGTCAGGCACTGTACGAGATCCTAGAGGTAGAGCATAAACAAATTAGACAAAATCAGTGAACCTCATAGGTTCTAGTAGGGGATGGCAACAAACAATATTGAAACATACCAGATAATGATAGCTTCTATGAAGAACAAGAAAACCAAATAAGGGGGTAGAAAAGGACAGAGGTGGGGCACCTGGGTGGCTCGGTCGGTTGAGCATCCAACTTCGACTCATGTCATGATCTCACAGTTCGTGAGTTCGAGCTACGCACATCAGGCTCGCTGCTGTCAGCGTGGAGCCTCCTTTGGATCCTCTGTCCCCCTCTCTCTCTCTGCCCCTCCCCCGCTCGCACATTCTCTCTCTTTCTCCGAAAAATAATAAAAGTAAATATTAAAAAGAGAGAAAAGGGCAGAGGTGAGATACTGTTTTCTAAAAGATGGCCAAGGGGAAGCATCTTTGAGGAAGGGATATTGAGTAGAGACCTGAATGAAGTAAAAACGCAAGCCAAGAGAACGTCTTGGGGCTAAGCTCTCCAGGTAGAGGGACAGGCCCTGAGGTCGGCTTAGAGTGTTTAAAAGACAGTGTGTGGATCATTGTGGCTAGTGAAGGCTGAACAGTGAAAGAAGAAATGAATGATAGGACCCAGTTCACATGGAGCCTTGCAGGCCGTCATAAAGACTTTGGATTTTATTGTGAGTGAGATGAGACTTGAACAACATGAAGTAGACAACATTTGGAAGATGGCTTGGATTTGTCACTTTATTTTTTTTTTTAATTTTTTTTTTAACGTTTATTTATTTTTGAGACAGAGAGAGACAGAGCATGAACGGGGGAGGGGCAGAGAGAGAGGGAGACACAGAGTCTGAAACAGGCTCCAGGCTCTGAGCTGTCAGCCCAGAGCCCGACGCGGGGCTCGAACTCACGGACCTCGAGATCATGACCTGAGCCGAAGTTGGACGCCCAACCGACTGAGCCACCCAGGCGCCCCTGTCACTTTAATTTAGATGGTTTGATATTATATGCACAAAGTCATCGATGGCATTAGATTTTGAAAATTTCAACATCAAAAATTTCTCATTGTTATTCTTTTCCCCCCTGGGGACAACTTTAGACAAATCTCATGTTTAACTTTAAGTTAGCCCAATCATTTGTCAAGAGTGAACGAAACAAATACCATTTTCCCTAGAATGCTTGCTGTCATGTTGGTGGTATTTCTTTAATTTGCTTACTGTCTTTTCTGACACTTGTTTGTCTTTTCCCACCGTACAGTACACACTGAAGAGCTTACAGACCACAACTGGAATTTCTTCTCCTCGGTGATGCCGACTGCTATCTTGTCTTTTTTCCAGGGGATCTGGAAACATGCAACAAGAAAATGCACGTCAGCTCCTCAAATACAGGGAATAGAGAATTCTGATAAGCTTGGAGATGTCCTGATAGGCTGTACCCCTCTGTGAGTGAAGAAATGGTTAAAATAAGGACAACTCCCTTCAGTGATCTCTTGCTCTGATGACAATGGGTCACGTAACATTTGTGGAGTTTGAGACAAAGCAGAGCAGTCATCAAAAGACAAATTCTGTATGGATCCACTTATACGAGGTATCGAGAGCGGTCAAATTCACAGGAACAGAAAACAGAATGGTGGTTGCCAGGGGCTGTGGGAAGGGAGGAATGGGGAACTGTTTTTTAATGAGCCTCACGTTCCAGTTTTGCAAGATGAGAACTTCTGGAGGTTGGTTGTACGACAACACGAATATACTTAACGCTACTGAATAGTACGCTTCAACATGGTTGAGATGGTCAATCCGATGTTGTGTGCATTTTACCACATTTAAAAATAATGCAGTAGGGGCGCCTGGGTGGCTCAGTCAGTTAAACGTCCGACTTCGGCTCAGGTCATGATCCCGTGGTTCGTGGGTTCAAACCCTATGTTGGGCTCTGTGCTGCCAGCTCAGAGCCTGGAGCCTGCTTCGGATTCTGTGTGTGTGTCTCTCTCTCTGCCCCTCCCTCACTCGTGCTCCGTCTCTCTGTCTCTTGAAGAGAAATAAACATTAAAACAAGAAAATAAAAATAATGCAAGAAACGGGTTGAATCTAATAGTGGCGATAGCGAAAATGAAGTAACAATACAACCGTGCTGCGGAATGATAAAATCAAAATCAGAATATGGATAAGATCGTATCCCCTAGATGGCCCTAGATCAATTCAGTAGACAGTTCCGGTCGATTATGTATATGACAGAAGGCGAGGTGCCATAGATGCAGACAGGAGTAAGAAGATGACTTTTGCCCACCAATAACCTGGACTCTGACAACAGCAACAAAAAAAGAATGTTACTGATGCTATACTAGAAGGATGACCAGAGAGGTTTGGAAATCTGATAACTTAGGGAAGGCGTAAAGGAAGGTGGCTCCTAAATTTGGTTTTGGAGGGTGAGTTTGCACCTTGGATGGGGGAATAAAGGGCATTCTAGCCACAGGGAACCGACTGTGGTGGGAGAGACTGTGTAGTTTTCATGTGAACTCCAATGCAGAAACCGGCAATGATGGAAAGGAGAGGTATTTTGAGAAAGATTTGGGAGGCAGAGATCACAGGTCCTGGTAACTAGTTGAGATGAAGGCAGAAAGGAGCAGTAAATTGAAAATGGCCTCTGTCTTGTTTGGTTGGTTGGTTTTGTTTTTGTTATTTTTGGCCTGGCTACTGGCTGGGAGTACTATACACCTAGATATAGATCTGGAAATAGACACAGAGATGGGGATTTAGAGTCTAACTCTTAGGTCTGGGTCTGTGTTTAGGCAAGTGTAGGTACTTCTCCACATGGGTTTATTTGAGGGAGGTCAGAATTTCTGTTTAAAATGGCCATTCAATCTTCCCGACCTGAAATACCCGACGTAGTCGCGAACTGATGACGTACGAAAGGGTTACTCCCAGAAGAAGACCGCAGAGAAAAATCTCCGTCACGTAATATCAATGATACCATACGTTAAGTCATTCAACATGCCTGTCGTCTCCCTGCTAGCATGCCTTTCCGGTGACTTGGTGACCACAAGGTAAAATTTCCTTTTTCAGACTACCTTGCAGCTAGAGTGCGGGCATATGACCTGGTTGGGCAGAAGTTGCATTTGGGGAGATGGAGGTTGTGACGCGCAGAGCAGCTGAGGCACCCGGGTCCTCTGAATCAGCCGTGGCACGGTCCGTAGCTCCAGGCTCAATCGAAACGGAAGGTCACGGCAGTCTTCCTTCTGCTATAACCATCCTGGGGTACGGTTGGGCTTTTCTCATTGCTGCCTCATTGCTCCGGGCTATTTGGCCTCCAAGCCCGGTTCCTGGCACTCTCAGAGATTCTATGGGGGCACCCAACCTATTTTACTGAATCTCTTTCTCCTTAAAATTAACTGGAGTGGATTCAGTTGTCTATACCGAAGAACTCTGGCCAACGTACATGGGGCTGGCCTTCTCTCATGAGCACATTCGACTAAATCAACTGGTTGACACTTAAGCCCCTTAGAGTACTCAGGTTAGAGAGGTTTCAGCGGTGGAAGCAATGGGGTATTGCAGCTCTGAGGTCAGACAGATCAGGTTTAAGTTCTGGTTCTACCGTACGCCATCCATGTTCCGTACTCAGGTAAGTTCCTTAACCTCCATATATTTTAGTTCCTTCAACTGTAAATTGGAGATGATCACAGCCTCTGACTCATAATGTCATAAGGGTAACACGAGATAATTAGTATAAAGACCTTATCCTAGTACCTGGAAAACGTGCTCAAAAAAATGTATATATTTGCTCAGAGTAACAATGCATGTGTAGGCTTTGTGCTGCTCACAAGGGTTTCTTGGCTTGCCACTGAGACTTGTTTTTGTGTGTGGCTAAGCACGCCTATTTCTCTGTACAATACACAACAATTACAATCTATTCTATCCTTATTTTATGAATTCTCTCAGTAAACGAATGAAAGCAAGAAGAAAAAGGAGGAGGAGGAGGAGGAGAAAGAAGAAGAACACAAGGAAGACAGTTCTGTGTATTAACTCAAGTCTGAACTTGGATCAACCTATGAACTTCCATGATGGCTCTTAGAATTTTTAACAGTCAAGAACTGTGGCATTTCAAATGCTAGGGCTATGCCTAGGTTCCTTTTAGGATCAGGAAGTTGTTTCACTCTGTTTCCGGTTTGAGAATTGCAATCTCTTTTGTGTAGGTGGGGTGGACAAGAGGTGAGGCAACTCTCCTCACAAAGGCCATGAAAGTTCATTCACCCGTGTTCAAGGGGCCTAGTGGATTTTTGCCCAACTGTACGTATGACTAAAAAGTAATGAGACATACATCCAAACGAATGTTATCCATTTGGAAAACCATACACATAGGTCAGTGGTCTGCCATCATCTAAATCATTTTTAGAACTTGTTCTTGTCCTTTTGTATTGTCTTAAGGGACAGTTTCTACTTCTCCCTTTTCCTTTTGCACATGCATGCACATATGGCCGTACATAGATGCTATTTCATGATCTTGAATAGTTTTAAACTCCAAATGGGGACACATGGCTAGGTTACTTTGCTAATATTCTTCATCAAATTTATTGCTGTTTCAACACAGTTAGGCCCCTTTAAGATCCCTCTCAGCTCCAAGAAGGAAGCCAAGATATAGAAACAAGTTACACACGAATAATTAGTTCCTGCTAAGGCAATTTCTAAGTCTACTCCTTATAATAACTTCCTCCTCCTCCTCATTGTTATCATCTCACCTTTGAAGATTAGAAAAAGTTTTTTCTGGTGATCAAATCCCCTCACATTGGATGATATGAATATTTTCCTATGTAGGAAATTCAAAGGAATATGCTATAAAAACTGTCGACTGATACCGTTAAGTGAGTGAAGAGGCAGGCTACAGTGTGGGAGAAGATATTTATAACACATCAGCCTGACAAACAATATATATCTGGAATATATAAAGAACCCCTACAAATCAAAAAGGAAAAAGGAAGACAGACCAACGAAAATACACGGGCAAAAGTGCTGAATGGTCACTTGACCAAAGAAGGTATCCAGATAACCTGTACACATGTTGGAGGGTGCTCACCACCGTCAGTCAGCGGGAAAATGCAAAATAAAACCATAATGAAATGCTGGTACACACTCCCTTGTATGGTTAAAATTAGATGGATGAACAATACCAAGTCCTGGTGAGAATGCGGAGCCATTAGGATGCTCCCGTTTTGCCGATGGAAGTATAAACTATTACAATCACGTTTGAAAAGCACTTGATGGTATTTAAAAAAGTTAATCATGGTAACATACACACAACATAAGATTTACTACCTTGACCATTTTTAAATGTACCCTTCGGTGGTACTAAGTACATTCGCATCGTTGTGCGGCCATCTCCGTAACCCATCCCCAGAACTCTTTTAATCTTGCAAACCGGAAACTCTGTACGATTAGACAACTCTCTATGACTGCCTCCGGCCAGAACATTCTACGTTCTGTCTCTCTGAAGTCGACTAGTCTAGGTACCTCATATAAGTGGAATAATACATTATTTGTCTTTTTGCGACTGCTTCATTTCATTTAGCATAATGCCCTTAAGGTTCATGTATGTTGTTTCATGGCAAAATTTCTTCTTAAGGCTAATATTCCATTGCGTGTCTATACAACATTTTGTTTATCCATTCATCCGTCGATGAACATGTGAGTTGCTTCTACCCTCTGGCTCTTGTGAATAATGTTGCTATGAACACGGGTAGGAATCTACCACCAAAACCAAGAGCACACTGTATACCCTGTTATGTTAGCCACCTTGACAATAAATTATATTAAAATTAAAGAAATAAATATCTGTTCAGGACTCTGCTTTAGTGCTTTTGGGTTGGCAGTACTTTTTTTTTTTTTTTTTACAAGCTAAATACTTTGATATAATTTAACAACTCCACTTTTGAATAAGGAATGCTATGCCCATAAGAAAGTGTGCACAATGATATGCATAGTGGTGTTATTCGTAACAGCTCCACGTTAAACACAACCCAAGCGTCCTTTGGTAGTAGAATGCATACAAAAACTGTGGTAGGTTCACACAACACAATGTTATATAGCAATAAACACAAGAATATGGATTACTTTAAGAACACAATGTTGAGTGAAAGAAGCCAGAATACCCAAGAATGCATAACGTATGCTTCTATTCATATATAGTTCAAAAATTGTCAAAACTGGTCTGTGTTTATACTGCTTAGAAAAATCGTTTCTCTGGGGGAAGAGTAATGGCTGGTAGTGAACATAAAGGAGCCTTCTGAGGTTTTCGAAATGTGCTACATCTTGATCTGGGTCCTGGTTACATGGATGTACACATACATAAAATGAATTGACTTGTCTACTTGGGATTAGCGCCCGAGGCTATGGCTGTTGATTCACTGAAAGAGGAGTCCAGGGGCGTTTGGGTGGCTCAGTCGGTTAAGCATCCGACTTCGGCTCAGGTCATGAGCTCATCGTTCGTGAGTTCGAGCTCCACATCCAGCTGTCTTCTGTCCACACGGAGCACTCTTCGGATCCTCTGTCCCCCTCTCTCTCTGTTCCGACCCCGCTCACGCTTTCTCTCTCTCTCAAAAATAAATAAACATTAAAAAATATACAAAGAGGCAATATTAATATGATCGTATTTGTTCTGATATGGTTATTAGAGACAGGCACATTACTTTATAGGCACTCCTATTGGGTTCTATCCACAGTAGAGAATCTAAGAAATAGAAACAAGTGTATCTCTGGGGGCAATATCAGAATATGGTGATCTAGGAACTTACCTTGGACTTGGACTTTGGCCTTTGCAAAATACTGAGCAGTCAGTATTAGTTTAATGCCCAAGGCTAAAGAACTCATGAAACATTTTTAAGCATTTCCATCTCATTGGTTGTCTTGATTTTTACCAGTCATTAAAAAAAAGAAAACACTGCCTTTTACTCCCTTTAAGGTTGAAAGGTGACCATCTGAATTCTATTTAATGCTGCATTTGTGTTTGGTTATGGTTCAAAAATGTTCCTTTAATCATGAAATGGAGAATTCTTTTTGGATGCCAGATATCATATGCTATTCCAGACCCTTTCCAATTGTGAACACTAATTTTTCTTGTATACTAACCTTTCCTCAGTTGTTTCCTTGATTTGGCTATCTTCCCACAAGTCACGAAGTAAAGAGTTAACATTAGTCATTGCGAAGAACTTTCAAGTTTCAAATCCCAATCTGCTGCCAATAAATGTGGAGAAAATTAGTAGATGTCATGTTGCGACACATGCGAAAAGAGCAAACGTTGAAAATGTCACATGCTACTTCAGATCTATAGGACTTCCGGTTAGCGTTATTTATTAATATTTAGAGAAAACAGCTTTTCTTACACCGTGTGTTTTCCCGGGAAAGGAAGAAACGGCACCCGATAAATGCCAATCCTCTTGTATGCCAGTGTAGAGATATTTTTGAAAAACAAAGCAAAGACTGTAATACGGGCACCCAGATATCACCTTTACTACAGGGAAGGGCCAATTTGAGCGTTTGTCTTTAGGTCTGGTATCCAAGTGGATGTGCTCACTGATCTCCAGAATTAGGCAAATACACCTATTCAGTCTTAGAACTGGATGGGGGGGCCAGGCTGGCTCAGTCCATGGAGCATGTGACTCTTGATCTCGGGGTTGTGGGTTCGAAGCGCAGGCTGGGTGTGGAGAACTTAGGCTGTCCGTAGGAAGGCTTGCGCCGAAGAGGAAACATAGGCAAAATCAAGCCAATCATGCCCGGTTCTTCTTCCCAAGTTTACGGATCACGTGTGCTCTCCCAAGTCCATGCCGGCAGCATAAATAAAGGATTCAGAAAAAGGTCCCTAGGAGACTAAGAGGACTCTGCAAAAAGGGAACATTGGAACTGGTAAAGTGTCCCTAACATAACTTTTTCCGATAACTATCTCATTGCCTCTTTCTTCCTCATTACACAAACACACACACACACAGTAGGTAAAAATAAAGAATGAAAAAAAAAACATGTAAATACAGACAGAAGGCATAATCAAAACCAAAGTCTAAATGGATTAATATTCCTTTATTATCAGCCATGGCACTACTCCCAAATTAAAAAAAAAAAATATTTCTAAAACCATCAACTACAGCATCAAGGCAAGCGGAAAGAAAAGCCCATGTAGAAAACCTGACTATGATCATATTTGTTTTCCACCAGCTTCAGAATCTGAACTGTAAAATATTAAGATTATATTCCTTCAGATGCTTTTACTATTCAATGCAAAGAATAATGCGTAGAACATTTCCAGAAAAATATTAAATCTTCATTTTATAAAGCATAAGCCAATTTCTCCCACACCTAATTTTGTATTGCAACCTCTGTTCTTTCCCAGAAGCTCACTTTATCACAAGGAGGTCCTTCTTTTTTTTCCGCCCCAAACTTGCTAATTTATTTTAAATGTAAGTCATCTTAAATTAAAACTAAATTTAATTCCGGTGTAGCTCACATTCAGTGTTATAGTAGTTTCAGGTGTGTGCCACAAAGTGCTTCAACAGTTCTATACATTCATTACTCTGTGCCTATGCATTACTCAGTGATAAGTGGACTCTTTTTAAAAAAATTATTTGGGGCGCCTGGGTGGCGCAGTCGGTTAAGCGTCCGACTTCAGCCAGGTCACGATCTCGCGGTCCGTGAGTTCGAGCCCCGCGTCAGGCTCTGGGCTGATGGCTCAGAGCCTGGAGCCTGTTTCCGATTCTGTGTCTCCCTCTCTCTCTGCCCCTCCCCCGTTCATGCTCTGTCTCTCTCTGTCCCAAAAATAAATAAACGTTGAAATAAAAAAATTATTTTTTTAACATTTATTCATTTTTGAGAGACAGAGTGCGAGCTGGGGAGGGGCAGAAAGAGAGAGAGAGACACACACACACAGAATCTGAAGCAGGCTCCAGGCTCTGAGCTGTCAGCACAGAGCCCGAAGCGGGGCTCGAACTCCCAAACCGCGAGATCATGATCTGAGCCGAGCGGAGGCTTAACCCACGGAGCCACGCAGGTGCCCCAGTAAGTAGACTCTTTAATGCTCATCCCCTATTTTCCCCAACTCCCCACGCTCCTCCCCTCCGGTAACCATCAGTTTGTTCTCTATAGTTCAGAGTCTGTTTCTTGGTTCGTCTCTTTTTTCTTTCTTTTGTTTCTTTTTTTAAGTTTATTTATTCTTTTTGAGAAAGAGAAAGAGAGAAGGGAACCAGCGGGGGAGGGGAAAAGAGAAGGTGACAGAAGAACCGAAGTGGGCTCCATGCTGATGGCAGCAAGCCTGATTACGGGGCTGGAACCCACGACCCGGGAGATCATGACCTGAGCTGAAGTCAGATGCTTAACCCGCCGAGCCCCCCAGGTGCCCCTGTTTTATTTCTTAAATGCAAGGAGATCCTTCTTATCACATAGCTTTCCAGGCCGTGTTGCTAGACTGCTCCTCAGGTACTTTTCTGTGCTACTTTCTGATAACGCTCCTGCAAAGCGGTCTTGTCTACAGTCTGTCTGCTATTCTAAAAGATAGAGGTCCTCATTTTATGCTTTTCTAGAATGCAAAGTCATATGCATTGGATTCCTCTATGTGAAATAAGGATTTGAACACATTTTCCGAAAGATAGTTCATTTCATAGCAAGAGAACCAAATAAATTGCTCCCCAAATAAAATTACTGTTGGTATAAAAGTAAATGGAAAATAAAGCTTTAAATTACCTCCCCATTATTAAAAAAAAAAAAAAAAAGAAAAGAACAGCACTATTTCCAGAGTGTATCCTATGAGTCAGACCCTGGGTTTCAGGCACTTTTCATATGTTATTTTACCTAATCCTCACAAAAATCTCACGAGGAAGGTGGCATGATTCCCATTTGGCACATAAAGAAACTAAAGATTAAAGAGACCTAAAGGTGGCTACTAAGTGATGGAGGTAGAATTTGAACCCAAGAGTGGCTGACTTCAAAGTTCCTGGTCTTTCTTTATCAGGTTAGAAAAATGGAATGTAAGAGGGGGGGTGCATTTTTTGGATAGTTTTAACATTTTCTTTAACCTTTATTCATTTTTTGAGAGACAGAGCGTTAGCAGGAGAGGGGCAGAGAGAGGGGGAGACACAGAAGCCGAAGCAGGCTCCAGGCTCCGAGCCGTCGGCACAGAGCCCGACGCGGGGCTCGAACCCGCAGACCGTGAAATCATGACCTGAGCCGGAGTCGGTCGCTTCACCGACTGAGCCACCCAGGCGCCCCTTGCATAGTTGAGGTGAATTGAGAAATTCCTGACCTTATCGGCTATAATTTACCAATTATATAATCAGCTATAATGTCATATACCATTGTCTGGCTATTTTGGTGAAAATATAGATACTCCCTCCTAGACACCATTAACGGTATTTTATGCACCAGACCACACCATGTCAGACTAAATAGCATTGTGATATCCGCAAAATTTGACTCAAAGACTCTTAGGAAATCATTGGTGATCACAAAGTTCTGTCATGATTTCGCCCAAGACAGGAGGTGCTGAATACTATGTGATACTTAGACTTCCCAGCCAAAGGTTGCACATTCCCTATTTCTAGCCCAGTGCTTCCCCCATACCCTAACATATTTCCCAGAAGCGTGATAATGCCTTTTTTGGATCCTAGGGTTTTGGATAGACCTTTCAGGATTCCTAGACGTTTCTTTGTAACTTTCCCTAATTGCCTCAAACTATGCTAGAAGTCATAACTCGTTTGAACTGGAAAAAAAACCCAAAAAGCCCCACACATGAAAATATAGCTGCTTTTGTGCTTTGGGGGCGAGTGGTTTCTTTATTTTTAAAGGAAACAGAAAAGAAATCAGCAAATGTGTCACGACACCAGCCTAATCCTAAACCACTGTAACTATGCCAGCCAGCCAGTTGTTGAAGCAAACTGACCTGTTCAATTACCTAACTATCCAGCCAAAATCCACTATGCCATTGGATAGGCAAAAGCAAAGGCAAAAAAAAGAAAATCCATTAAAAAAAAATTTTTTTTTAACCTTTATTGACTTTTGAGACAGAGAGAGAGAGAGAGCATGAATGGGGGAGGTTCAGAGAGAGAGGGAGACACAGAATCCGAAACAGGCTCCAGGCTCCGAGCTGTCAGCACAGAGCCTGACGCGGGGCTCGAACTCACGGACCGTGAGATCATGACCTGAGCCGAAGTCGGACGCTCAACTGACTGAGCCACCCAGGTGCCCCAGAAAATCCATTTTTTGACCAAATTTAAAAATTTATAGCAAATGTATCCTCAAAAGGCATCGGGTTAAAAAAAAAAAACAGTTACAGAGCAAGCCTGGTTTTGAAATGACGGCGAGCCAAATGGCTGCCTGTCTAAGTGAAAATGATCACATGTATTAGGATTCTCCGTTGAAAGCCACTGAGGCTGACTCTGACTTGATTTTAAGAGAAGTGTACAGAATGGACGGGAAGACTGTGTAACTAAGCTAATAAATCGTGGACCAAAGATAGTGCTACGAGAAAAGTGCAATGAAAATTAAAGTTAAGAAGTTGTGATTGATTCTGGGCACGATGCGCGGGGCTCGAACTCACGGACTGTGAGATCATGACCTGAGCTGAAGTCGGACGCTGAACCGACTGAGCCACCCAGGCGCCCCTGGTTGTTGTTTTTTTTTTTTTTTTTTAATGTTTATTATTTATTTTAAGAGGGAGGGAGGGAGGGAGAGAGAGAATCCCAGGCAGGCTCTGGGCTGTCAGCTCAGACGTGGGGCTTGAACTCATGACCTGGAGGTCATGATGTGAGCTGAAATCAAGATTCAGATGTCCCTGGATATGGGGCTTTTCTTCTCTGCTAGACCGATGTTCCCTTACAGGAAACAAAATAGGGATTTCCTATTTTGTCAGCATCTAGTGCCATTCATTGTATACATTTAAGATCATTTAATATGTATTTCTTTAATACCTACTCTATGCTCAGCACTATATACTACATCCTGGAGATAATAAAGTGAGCCAGAAAAAGGCTTGACTTCTTTCCTCATGGAGCTTACAGTCTGGTGGCTGAAACAGATATTCAAATGATCACATTAATGGATGCATTTTTCAAACTGTCAAAAGTGCCGTGAGGGAGAAGAAACGAATCCTACAAAAGCATACCACGGCGGGGGGACCAAGCCTTGTCTCTGAGGAGTAGAAGACTTCCGTGCCGCAGTGACAGTTGAGATGAAGTCTGAGAGACGAGTAAGGATTTGGCTTCGTGATGGGGGGAAAGAGGTATCTCTTCTCCTCTCCAAAACGTATCTTTCTTCCTGCATTCTTATTTATACCCTTGCTTCCTCGGAAGCTCAGTCAAGTCTCCTTTACTTCCCCTCCATTCTCCATGGCCCCTCTCCGCTAGATACTTTCCGCGGAGATATTATGCTTCGGTCTCCGTGACCTCCAAAAAACCGAAACCATAGACAAGCGTTTCTCTGAATCCTGCATCCCTCTACATTACTTCCTGTCTTTAACTATTTTTCTTGGCGAAATTTCTAGAATAACAGTACCCTCCACTTCCTCAATTCCCACTCACTTTCTAAGCTTCCTAACTATGGAAACTTGCATAACCATTTCACTAACAAGATCTTGCCAGGGTCACCAATGCCACCTTGCTGCAAAATTCAGTGGATATTTTTCAAGTCTCATTTTATATGACTCTTAAAATATATGTATATATATATATATATATATATATATACTCAAGTGTAATTAACACACAGTGTTCTGTTAGTTTCAGGCATACGGTATAACAATTTCATCTTTTTTTTAAAGGTTTTTTAAATTTATTTTGGGAGGGAGAGTGAGAGCATGAGCAGGGGAGGGGCAGAAGGAGAGAGAGAAAGAGAGAGAAAGAGAGTGAGAGGCCCAAGCAGGCTCTGCACTTGTCAGTACAGAGTCCGCCACGAGGCTCGATCTCATGAACGAGAGACCATGACCAAGAGTCAGCAGCTTAACTGACTGAGCCACCCAGGCAGCCCAATGATTTCATCTTTTTTGGCTCTTGACTACTAGCCATCTTTTGGGTGTCATGACACTGCTCTTTCTCTGTGTTCCACCTTTTTCTCAGTGTACTTAAGAGCCTCTTTTATTTCTATCTCTTAAATATTGGGATTTCACCTTTGGCCCGGGCTCTCCTCATCCCACGCATTATAGCTGGGTGAGCTCTTTTACCCCACCTCTTGGCCCCTGGGCAAATCCTTTCCGTTTTGTGGAGCCTTGCTCAAAACTTAAACATTGTGACACTTTCTCTGACTCCCTTAGTCACTCTCAGGGCTTACCTTTCTAAGCTTCACGGCATTCTGTGTATATATACTCCTGTAAAAGCAAGACTTATTTTTATTATGTTTATCCATGTGCCAGCCTGTATCTCCAGCTAGATTGGCGGGTCCTTGAAAATGGGGCCATCTCTTCGTACTGAGCTTTTAGCCCAGTGCCTGGCCGAGAGCAGATAATCAATAAACATTTATAGGTGAGTGGATGGGTGGCTTTTGGTCAGTGCTTTGTCATCTTTCCAGCCCTGTAGACGATGCCAAGGGAAAGCTGTGGCCCCCTGAAGGTTGCACAGGCAGTAGATGGCAGAATCGAGCTCTTGCTGTTTCCATGCACTAGAATAGGATGTCTCTTTGCGTAGTGATTAGGCTCTGCAAACTGCCTTCAGGCGAATTATCCCGTATCACTTTCATAACAATCCTGCGGACGGAATAGGGTAATTTTTTGCCTTTCATATATCTATATATAAGGAAACTGAAGTTCAGAAAGGCCGTGATTGATGTTTACAGAGGTAGTGAGTGGCAGAGCGAAACCGCGAGCCAAGCTCTTTAGAGTGCAAGCCCAGTGTACCATCCACTCCGTTCTGAGGCAAGGGAAAGAACAAGGTCTCCTCCAGGAAGCCTTCCTTGGATTTGTCAGCCCACGCTGACCTCAGTCTTCCCCCAGGCTACTGGGACACTTCCAGTTTAGGTCATTGAGATTTTCCACTCCCTTGTTATGGGGGTGCTGGTTGTATCTCTGGTATGCCTTCCCGGATCGAGTGTGAGCTTCTTGAGGGCAAGGAGTCTATCTTCTGGTTCTAGCCTTCTGCACCTAGGAGGCATTCAGGAAATACTGGTACTTTGATTTGCCTTGCATCCTTCACTCTTTATTTTTTTTTTAATATTTTAATGTTGTATTTATTTTTGACAGAGAGAGAGAGAGAGAGAGAGAGAGAGAGAGAGAGAACATGTGGGGGAGGGGCAGAGAGAGGGAGACACAGCGTCCAAAGGAGGCTCCAGGCTCCGAGCTGGCAGCACAGAGCCTGACGCGGGGCTCGAACTCACGAACCGCGAGATCATGACCCGAGCCGAAATCGGACGCTTAACCCGCTGAACCACCCAGGCGCCCCGTGCATCCTTCACCCTTGATGTCAGTAGTAGGTGAGCGAAGGGAGCCCCCCAAGGGAAGAATGTGAACATCTCTGCATCTTTAGCTCTGCCGTGTAAGCCATATTGGCGAGGAACTGGACACAAGGGCTTGCATTGTGTCAAAAGGGAGAACCAACACCACATTAGTCCTGTCTTGTTTTTCTTTCGAGTTCTGTGACCGGGGGTGTGTGTATTTTAGGGAAGAAACACACTATCAATCCTGTTTGATAAACCGACAGGGTCGGGGCCCCAGCAACTTCCTTGTTCTGGTTATTCAAGGGAAGTTAGACACCCACTTTCGGTCTCTCTGATAAGATAAGAAGCCTCTGCACCTGGGCAGTGCTTGATGCTTTATGGTTTTCTACGTGGCCACTGCTGGTACCTTAGTCCAGATCACCATCGTCTCACGCCTACGCTATTGCAACATCCTCCGAACTGGTTTCCCTGGCTCAGTCTTTTGCTGTTTACAATCCATTCCTCACGCTGCAACCAGAGTGACTGATCTAAAACACAAACTTGATCATGTCCCACCCGTGTTTAAAATTCTTTGGTGTCTTGGGACGCCTGGGTGGCACAGCCAGTCAAGTGTCTGACTCTTGATCTCGGCTCAGGTCACGACCTCACGCTTGGCGAGTTCTAGCCTTCAGTGTGCTTTAAAAACAACAACAACAAAACCCCAAAACAACTCTTTGTGATCTGTCTCCTGCCCAGCTCTTCAGCTTTATCTCCTACTATCCCTTACCCCCCTCTTCCACTCCGAGCTCCAGCCCTCCTGAAATGCTTCTAGACCCACCGGGGTGCTGTTTTGGGCTCTGTTCTTTACACCACAGTGCCTTTGCACATGTCCCTTCTGCCTACCTGCCTCTGACCTCTAATGGTCCTTTTCTCCATCTTGAAAGACTTGACTCAAATCTCACTTTCTCAGGGAATCCTCCCCTAAGTCATCAGCCATTATTACTTCTCTCGTTTGCATATACCTGCTCCTCCTTGTCGTGTCATCAATATCTGTTTAGCTGTCGACGTCCACAACCTGTGAGTTTCTTGAATGTGGGAACGATGACCCACTCCCTCCGCCCCCACCCCCCCCACCTTGTTCCCTCGGCACTGCACAGAGAGTAGGTATTCAGGAATGCTGTTAAAGTGAATAATTATTATATTTCCTAACTTAAAGGACTCTTTCTGACCTCAGAGTTGCAACAAAATAACCAGTTGTTCAACTGTCCTCAGGCTTCGGGGCTGGGTTGGGTGTGGTCCTTTCTTGAGAAAGGATGAATTTAAATGTCTTGTCAAGTTTCTTCTTAATTCAAGATTACATAAATAAACAGAAGGTTGAATAATCGCCTCTGCGATGCTGAAGCCAAAAAAAACAGCTCCTCTTCTTCGCTTTATACCTTCCAATGCTTCCTGAATATATCATTCTCTCTAGGTCCTTCTCCTATACCGATCACTTATAACAGGAGTTGCCTGGGTGATTTGTGGCCCCTGGCTCTACTGAAGCTCAACCAGGACCACTGTATTCCATCATATACATAAACACACACATGTATATATACACCTAATCTCTTATTTAGGGCTCACAAATGCCCTATGAGAGAGTTACTATGGTGATCCGTATTTTGTAGATGAAGAAGCACAGAGGTTGATCAACTTGTGCAAGGCCATACAACTCGGACGTGATGGAGACTGGATTTAAACTTGGATCTGATTGTAGATAGCCTATGTTTTAACCATGACCCTGCATTCCCTCGCCTATTTTTACAAGAACGGATGGAGCTAGTCGTTTGCCCCCTTCCCTCCCCTTAAGAGCTCCACTGGGGCCAAGCTATGAGGTTCCAAAGATCCCCTTGTCCATTTCTTTTTCTATGATTATTTCTCATTGAGATATGCTGTAAGGACTCCTAAAATGGCACACTCAATAGTGATCCTCAGGAGTTGTGGTTGCTGCCCCTCTGTTACCTTCCTCAGAGGCAATTTGATCTTTTTAAGCTAAACGCTACCCACAGCTGAGTCTGAGATAGGCAAATGCACATGTCTGGGGAAGCCTCTGTTCCAAAAGCGTGAGAAGTCCTCAGAAAGTGGGATATTTCACGAAGGAAAGGAAAACCTCACATGTAGCAAAAAGAGAACCGTGTCCTGAAGGAAGGGAGTGGAAGAAGGAATAAAGCCCCCCCCCTTTTTTTTAACTATGTCGCCCCTCAAAACACCTGGAATAAATCGTCACTGCAGGTGTCTCATAGAACAGAACAAAGAACCCTGGACTTGAACCCAGAGGCCTGGGCTCGATTTCCGCATCTATACCCTACTAATAATGCAACCTGAGCTGGCCACTGCACCAGTCTGAGCTTCCCTTTTCCTCATTGTTAAACTGGAGATGAAAACAGGAACTACCTCACCGGCTCCTTCCTAGAATGAAATGAATTCAGTCATGTTTTAACAAAGCTTTATGTACTTCCGCTCATATGAGATATTATTCCAACTCACCTTGGTTCAGTGCAAAGCCACCGATCTCATTACCTTTCTTTCAATACCGGTCCTTCTTTGGCCATAGCCTGACTCCACGGAGCGCCACCTCCCCCCCTCCCCCCCAGCAACCCCCAGGCTCACCGAAAAGGCAGCGCTACGATTGTTTGGTCGACGTGAGCAGATAATACTCATGGCGATCTGTGGCAGTTGACTTAATTATGATACAGAATATCTGGGTGCCAGGAGGCCTACATCTAAGCATTCCTGTTGCCTATTTCTAGACAAGTAGAAGGACACCAGACAGAAAGAACAGTCGGACCCAGTTGCTCTAGTGGGAGAGGGAAGAAAAAAATGGTCTGTTTTGGGACCAGTGAATCGCACCAGTTCAAGGGTCTTGAAACTCGAAATTTGTTTGAACGTCGGAGTGACTGAGGGGTCAGTGAAGAGGACGGGAGTACAGAAGGAATAGGCCACCATGTTTCCTGGGGTCACAACTTCCCCAGGGTGGTTAGCATGTTGCTGACTGCAGATTCCACACTGGAAAGAGTCCTAACGGAATGGAAATTGAGGCGATGCAAATTAGAAAGCCAAGTATCTCTTAGAGCTCAGGTTGAAGGACAGGGTGGAACAGCATACGTGAAGATCAACGTCTAAGGTTGAGTATCGTCGGGCCAAAACAGACGGAATAATATCTTTGTGGTGCCATCACTGGTCCAAGTCTCCACTTTGATTGCCTTCTCCTTCTTTATGGCCTTCCTCAAATACTTCCCATTCATAGAATTTATAGCAGAAATAATGTATTTCTGTGTGTTTCAGTGTATGAGGCAATTCGTAGCGGTGAACAAAATGAAAATGTAAGAATTGGGGCATGTCAGAGGAAAGTCAGTAAAAACGCTATTTTTGTGTGGAAGAGGTCTCTCGGATCAAAGTGCTCACATAAGGCTTAAAAATCAAATGGTATGTTGGGGCGCCTGGGTGGCGCAGTCGGTTAAGCGTCCGACTTCAGCCAGGTCACGATCTCGCGGTCCGTGAGTTCGAGCCCCGCGTCGGGCTCTGGGCTGATGGCTCGGAGCCTGGAGCCTGTTTCCGATTCTGTGTCTCCCTCTCTCTCTGGCCCTCCCCCGTTCATGCTCTGTCTCTCTCTGTCCCAAAAATAAGTAAACGTTGAAAAAAAAAATTAAAAAAAAAAATCAAATGGTATGCTTGTTTACTAACATATTCTGAGATTCTTCCCCCACCCCCCGCCGCCCCGCAGATGTAAAAACTGTAAAAAAAAAAACAAAAAAAAACAGGGCTATGCTCGCATATGGAGGTAATTTGTTCAGATGCGCAACTGGGCTCGAGCCATCAGTAACCCAGTTACAAATTCTGAACCCCCTGTATTTTCTTATTTCAGAGTATATTCTCCTCCATTTAAAGACAAAAACCAAATCAGAATTTCTCTGAAAGATACCACACGGAGGGTTCTGAGTAGAGAAAAACATCACTGGCACCAGTTTGGACATTGGATTATACCAGGTCTGTCTGAATTTAAACTCAGGAACTCTCATATATTGAAGTCCAACATAAATCGTTCAGTTTTCAAGTTCCCTTAAGCTAGGAAAATTAAGACTTCCTGTTCTTCAGGGAGAAAAAGGGCCTAACAACTTAAGAGGTTAGAAAATGTCTTGAAGCTCTTCATAATTGAGCATAAATGAATCCAAACCATATGGACTGCATTTCCTTTTTTCACTTTGAACACTGAGGGGAAAAACATGTTTGGCAAAATGCTTCTTGGTTTGTTTTTTTTTTTTTTTCAAACCCAAATATGTTACTTTCACCCCTGAGCCTTCTTCCCAAGCTGCACCATATGCCTGGAATGTTCCCAGGGCTCTTCAGTCTGTAGTCTGCAGCTCCTGAGAGGCCTACCTTTTTCGAGAAGTCATCCCTGGGTGACTAGAAAGAACATTCCAAATGCCTCCTGAACCTTACCGGGTAACATAGAACTTTCAAGACTCCCGTCCTTCCACCTTCTGCTTATGTATGTTGCTACTTGTGTTTGCTAAAGGCTTATTTTGTTCAGATGTAATAGCTCATGTCACTTAGTCTATATTTAAAAACCACTTATTTAGCATCTAGCGGATCCAGATTTTGATGGACAAATGCCTGCATCAGCACGGTCTTACATTATACTTAATGATGCAACCCCATAGAGAACTAAACATAGCCCTGGCTAATCATCCTCAAGTAAGACACAGCTTAGAAGAGGGATTGGGATGGTCCTACCTGAGGAGGAAGCCTCTTGATGATGGGATTTGAAAGGCCCCAGTAAGTCTTCCCCAAAAGTATCAGATTCGCTTGCTTGAACGCATAAAGCTATTTAAAAGGACAAGTGGCTCTTAAAATAGAAAAGTGAAATTTTATTTATTTAAAAACACGGTTTTTTAAATTTTTTTTTAACATGTATTTATTTTTGAGACAGAGAGAGACAGAGCATGAACGGGGGAGGGGCAGAGAGAGAGGGAGACACAGAATCGGAAACAGGCTCCAGGCTCTGAGCCGTCAGCACAGAGCCTGACGCGGGGCTCGAACTCACGGACCGCGAGCCGAAGTCGGACGCTTAACCGACTGAGCCACCCAGGCGCCCCAAAAACACGTTTTTAAAGTAGGCTCCACACCCAACGTGGGACTTGAATCACACCCCCGGGATCAAGAGTTGCAGGTTCCATCCACTGAACCAGCCGGGCACCCCCTAGAAGTAAAATTTTAAATGGTGCCATTTGCTTTCTTCCTCCTAGCTAGCTCCCGGAATTTTACACACTAAGGGAGGGTGGGGGGGATGCATGTTTCAATAGGAGTGGTAAGCAAATGAGAACAATTTGGAAGGATATGCACGATAGACTTTTATTTTGTGATACATCAGAGCTACTTGTTATTTGAGCGAGTTGAAGTTAGAAGACAGAGGAAAGACAGAAAGTGAGAGTGGATATGCGTGTGTGTGTGTTTGGGGGGGGGTGCGGAGACACATGAAAACGTGAGAACTCGAGAGAGAAAGCATGTTTGGTAGAAGAGGATATAAACAACTTCACTTTAATTAGAATTTGACTTACGTTTAGGACTTGAAGAGAAACCCCACAGAAAGATAACTCAGGTTGGAAAGGAAACTGCCTAGGATACATATAATATTTAGTCTTTTTATTTTATTTGCCTTATTTCTTTCCCTAATGAAGCTGGAAGCATTTGGGGGGTGGGTTAGAGACTGTCTTACCCTCACGTCAACACCTAACCAAGCCTTAGCCCAGAGGGGACGTTCAATTCTTGGTTGACCGATTATAGCGGCTACTCAAAGCTTCGTGAACAGAGAGGATGCCCTTGGCACTGTGTCAGGCATTGCAGAAGATACACAATCTAAGAGAGGATAAAACAATCTTGATGGTTCTATCTGGAAGAGGAAACCCTGTATGTGGGAATAACCAAAGCCAGGTGAGGATGACCCCACGGGTTACCGGATTTCCATGCAGACCCTGGGACCTTATACCAGGAGAACATGTGATTAAGTCTAAAGGAAGTTTTCGGCAAAGGAAATGGTGTAGTATTTTGTACGGTGGAATTCAAATTTAGGAAACTTGTTACCCTGAAATGATATAGGCTGAAAATATTTGGGGGTAGTTTATCTTACTTTCTCCATTTCATATTTCCTTTTTTATATAGTTTTTAAATGTTTATTTATTTTTGAGAGAGAGAGAGAGAGAGAGAGAGAGAGAGAGAGAGGCGGAGGAACAGAGAGAGAGGGAGACACAGAATCTGAAGCAGGCTTCAGGCTGTGAGCTGTCAGCATAGCTGACCTGAGCCAACGATGGATGCTTAACCAACTGAGCCACCCAGGCACCCCAATCCCCATTTCATGTTTCTCAAGGACTTTCTCCTCCTACCTCTTTTTCTATTGTCCTTCTCATAACTCTCTTAGGACTCTTTCTATGGCGAGGAGGGGAGAGATAGACTGATAAACACGTTCAATAAGTAGATTTGTTTTTATTTATTTTGTTCTAAAGGCTATTTATTTATTTTGAGAAAGAGAGAGAAAGAAAGAGAGAGAGAATGTTGGCAGGGCAGAGAGAGAGAGAGAGAGAGAGGGAGAGAGAGAATCCTAAGCAGACTCCAAACTGTCAGTGCAGAGACGGATGCGGGGCTCGAACTCATGAACTGTGACATCATGACCTGAGCTAAAGCCAAGAGCCCGACGCTTAACCGACTGAGCCACCCAGGCACCCCTAGGTTCATTAGATAGATTTAAAAGGGTGATTTCACACTGACAAAATAAGACGAAGTTAATTATTTGGGATATAGCCCTCACCTCTTAAAACTCAACTGCCGGGAGCACATTTCCACAGAAACCTTAGTTAGAAATCACTTTCAGTCTTAGTGGCTTATTTCTTTAAAATTCCTGTAGGAATTCAAGAGAGAGTGAGCCTCTAAGGAGGAGGTGGGTCTTGGCCGAGCCAGGCAATGAGAAAAGCGAGAGTGGGTGGGGAACACATTTAAATTATGGATCCAGAAAAAGGGAGTGAAACCGGGATGGATGGGGATTACGAGGAGCTGCCCCGGGTTTAGGTGAGATAAGGAAGAGGGTAATGCTTATCTTATTTTGACTGACATTAGGGAGCAGATACGACACCGTGCTAAGCACTTTGCATGCATGACCTCATTTAATAAGCGCACAATTTATGAAATAAGGACTGTGATTTTATTCATGTTACAGACGAGAAAATAGAATTTCAGAGATCAAACGATTTCCCCAAAGTCACCCAGCTAATACAGGCTATGAAAGCAGAACTGCCATAGCCCCATTTAACCACTTTAGTATAGTGCCTTAAATGGATTCACTTTGTTTGGGTCCCGGGGTGTTCACACGGGAGAAGAGTCAATGGCCACATGTGGTTATATCTCCGTCCGTGGGCTCACGTTATGATAACTTGGGGGAACAGGAAGTACTGAGACGATTGAGACAGATTCCAAGTCCTGCCTTTACAACTTGCCTGTCTAGATGTTTGCTCAGGTACAACCACGCGAAGGAGATGGGTCATGTGGAGCATGTTGTGGAAACAGGTCGGAATGACGAAGGGACCCACTATCGTATCTCCTGAGGGATAGATAAGAAATGTGGGATGATTAGCTTGAGAGGAAAAGCCTATTGACATGTGATAGCTGTCTTCAAATATTTGATAGACGGTCAGGTAGAAGTAGCATTGGACTTATCCTATGTAGCATTAGAGGAGAAATGTGGGGATAATGGGAAAACATTAGAGGAAGATAATTCTGGATCAACAGAAAACAACTACATAAACATAACGCAGTTTCATAACATTATCTTGTGCCTTGGACCCTTTTGGAAATCTGGCAAATCCTATGAATTCTGCTTAGAATAATGGTTTAAAAAAATTTTTTTAGGGGCGCCTGGGTGGCGCAGTCGGTTAAGCGTCCGACTTCAGCCAGGTCACGATCTCGCGGTCCGTGAGTTCGAGCCCCGCGTCAGGCTCTGGGCTGATGGCTCGGAGCCTGGAGCCTGTTTCCGATTCTGTGTCTCCCTCTCTCTCTGCCCCTCCCCCGTTCATGCTCTCTCTCTGTCCCAAAAATAAATAAACGTTGAAAAAAAAAATTTAAAAAAATTTTTTAAAGCTTATTTTGAGAGAGCGGGCGTGCCCGTGCGTGTGCGAGTGGGGGAAGGGGCAGAGAGAGGCGGGGGGCGGGGGGGGGAGAGAATGCCAAGTAGGCTCCATGCTTTCAGCGTGGAGCCCCAGGTGAGGCTTGAACTCACGACTGTGAGATCATGACCTGAGCCGAGATAAAGTTGAATGCTAAAATGACTGAGTCATCCAGGCGCCCCAGAATAATGTTTTTTAAGTGCAGAAAATAAAATGTGTAAGATATCGCAGGAAATGAATTATATGGAAATACAATTTTTTAGTCTTAAAAAAACTGAAGATATCTGCAATGATTTTAAGTTGTTTGAACATATCTGAGTTTTTTGGTTATTGATAATCATACTACTAGGGTTTGTTGCCTACATTCATAATAGAAGAAATGGTCAATTTCAAGTGGCAATTGGGGAAAATAAAGATATATATATATATATATATGTATATATATAGCCCATCAAAGTTCATGGTATCTCTAAGGGATTTGTGGATTCCATGTTAGGATCTCCTGAATTAGAGGTATCCAAGAGTGGGATGAAAAGTCATGTAAAGTTGTAGTTTTTCGGTCACAGGAATAGTTTTTAAAGAAACAATGTCAGGGATGTTTAAGTAGGATTCCTGCTTTGGTTACATACTGGATGAGATATAAACTCATGTGGGATCCTAATTCTAATAGTCTATGCTCAAAACCCTTTAATGACTTTTATTATCTACAACAAGGATTTTTCAATTCTTTAAGCAGGGGAAGACTTTCTGCAAAATAAAATCCTACACGATCCCTCAATATATCAAACAGGAAACATGGGATCAGTTTTACCTGGAAACGGATGGCTGAAATCTGCCTGGTTAGCTTCCCTCTATCCCGCCTGTACCAACTGAGTTTTTAAATGTGAGATCTCTTCTGAAGAGCCCTCGGGCTCTGTGAAACACAGCCCTAGGATCCAAGATAAGCTATTTAGATATGCATTCAAAGCCCTGTAAAATCTTACCTCTCAGCTGCCGCTCAACAGAGCATTCATTGTCTCCAAACAACCTACAATATTCCTGACACCACACCTTTGTTCACACTGCTCTCCAGTCTGGAATGCCCAACAGGCCCTCCTCCTCTTGGCCATTTCCCTAAACTATACCCTCTTTCAAGTTCAAATGAGGCTCCACTTCCTCCAGGAAGTATTCCCTGATCAGTCTACCCTTGGTGATTGTTCCTGCGCTCTGGGTCATTTTAATATGGCTCTATGTTCGACATTATGTAAGTGATGATGCTTTGCTTTCCTTCCTGTGTCCGTTCTTCTGTCTCCTCCCCAGGAGACTAGGCAACCAGAGCTTCTAGACTACTGTGTATCTCCGGGGCCCCATAAAGTAGCCTGTAGACGGAGGGTGCCGAATCACTTCTTGTCTGTGGAATTCATCTTTCAAGTTTGCCCCATTTCCCTAAAGAAATTGTAAACGTTTTGTGGACAAGGACTTCCTTAGACATTTCGTCTGCCATAATCTCTCCAGCACTTAGCATGATCCAGAATCCACAGGAGACCTGAACTGGGCAGAGTGAGACCCGGGCAGGAAAGCCATTAGATAAGAGCAGTTTAGAAGGGACGAAAAATACAATTTGATGTAAAGGGAGTTGTATCTGTTGCTGGGGAAGAAGACAGATGCCAAAAATAAGGTGTGGAAGGATATCCTTGAAGGCAAAGGAGCAGGTCAAGACATGATTAGGTGAGGCAAAGAATAAGATGTCAGAAAACACGAGTGAGTCACGGTGAGAGAGATCAACAGGGATTAACATGGAAATTCGATTTGAGATAAAAGGCAAGGGATAGAACCCTTCTCTTGCTGACCATTCATTAAAGCTCAGAGTTATGCAGTCCAGGCTCAGACGAGATCTACTTTTGGCCCTAGATTCTGAGTTAAGACTCAGGGTCTTTGACCCGGTCCTCAAAGAAATACTTGAGATTTCCACATTCTCATTTGGCAAAACATGGTCGTGTGAGGTGTCTCTAAGCCACTAATATCCTAATGTCTGTTTTGTACCACATGTTCAGAAATCCAACGTAATGACACTAAGATTTAGTAATAAGCACCATCGGCTGAGGGCTTACGATGTGCAAGGCACCACGGTAAGTGAGTTGGTTGAGGGAGGGGAGTCCGGAATTTCAGGAACTGGATAGGGTGGGATAAAATAGGATAATAGGATAAAATGCTCCCAAGAAGTCAAGAAGGGTGAGAACCCATAATAAATAACAATAGCTCACAATGCCCGTATCAGAGATAACAAAACTGAGAATCAGAGACATCCGTTGACCTATTTTCGGTTGCCCAGCTAGTATGAGTGGCAGAGTGGCAGAGTCGGGATCCGAACCCAGTCTCCAGTGGACGCTCTTTTCTGTGGTTTAACTACCCCTATCGCTATACTGTCAAACATCATCCCTAGTTGCTGCACAAGAAAGAAAATGCAAGAACTCATTCAGTGAAATTGCCAATTGTATATAGAGTCGTACACAGGGGCCAGGGAGCTTGAGTGCAACAGAAAGCCAGAAAATCGCCCAACCTCAGTTGAACCAGGCATTTCAGCCCCCTTCCCTGGCATATTTCAGTACCCCTCCCAATATCCCTGGAGACTTAGAAATAGCTAATTTTATGTGGCCAACAGGATTGTAATGTCTTTCTTTTCATCTCACGTAGGCTATGAGAACAAGGACCTTATGAGAGAGCGCAGCGGAGATCTGGGAAGGAAGAGCCAGCGTCACTTACAAGACAGGAAGCGGAAAGAATCACAGGGTAACTGGCGCTTCATCTTGGGGGGCCGGGAGATGCTTCAACTGGAAGGTTTGTAACTGACACCGGGTCAAAGCAAGAGTCATCGGTCAAGAGGGGAAAAAATTCTGCCAAGTTTTCCTTCTGAACATCATGTTCAGGTAGCAGCCCTCTCTCCTCACTAGGTCAGAGATCTCAGTGGGATTCTCCTCCAGCTCGGAGTCAGCAATCCAGCCTTATTTACCTCTCTCCTTGAGGCATGGACTCCTCCGCAGGCGTGAAGGGATTCTTGCACTTCAGGAACCTCTCGAAAGGGTTCACACAAATCCGGCTGGCCTCAGGGCCAGTGCTTGAGCACGCATTTGGTGAAGGGGCGCCAGACTCCATCTCCAAGGCCTCTCGTGGCAAAGCCTCTGAATCAGTGCTAGCTACTTCTTCCTAATTGTCTCCTACCTGTCCACACCCTCAGATTATCTTCTTAATGGAATATGCACAGGTGTAACCCTTTCCAGGTCAGTGCTCTTGCCTGGAATGCTTAAATTCCCTCTTCAAACCTGCATTACCCCACCCTGTTCTTTTCTTAGTTTTCGCGGGGTAAAAGGGGACATTTGTTTACAAATACAACTATCACTTTTCAGCCTAAAAATGTGTCCATGCTGCTCGAGGGACGAGAGAGGAGAGTACACCTATGGCTCAAAGTTAGAATGCTTTTTCTTTCTTTTTTTTTTTTTTTTAAATTTTGTTTTTCAACGTTTATTCATTTTTGGGACAGAGAGAGACAGAGCATGAACGGGGGAGGGGCAGAGAGAGAAGGAGACACAGAATCGGAAACAGGCTCCAGGCTCTGAGCCATCAGCCCAGAGCCTGACGCGGGGCTCGAACTCACGGACCGCGAGATCGTGACCTGGCTGAAGTCGGACGCTTAACCGACTGCGCCACCCAGGCGCCCCTTTCTTTCTTAAATCCACGTTATTGAGGTAAAATTTACATCAAGTGAAATGCACCCATTTCAAGTATAGAGTTCAGTACTTTTGACAAATACGTACCCTTGAGGAACATTGCTCCTAGTGAGATATAAAATGGAACGTCCCAGAAAGTTCCCTCCTACCCCTTTGAAGTCAAAATCTTCATGGAAACCCCGACCTTCCGGCTGCCACTGACCTGTTTTTATCATTATAAAATAGTTAACCCTTTTCTAGAGCTTTATATATGTGAAATAATACAGTATTATTTTATTTAATCTGGAGTCTGGAAATTCATCCATGCTATCGCATGTATCAGAAATCTTCATTTTTAATTTCTGTTCATTTTTAATTATTGTCCATTTTTTATTACTTTCTAATTTACATTTCTTTATAGAATCTACGACAATGTATCTATTCTCTGTTGATCAACCTTTGCGTTGTTTCAAGGTGTTAGATATCCTAAATAAAACTGTTATGAGGCTCCTGGGTGGCTCAGTCGGCTGAGCGTCAGACTTTGGCTCAGGTCGTGACCTCGCGGTTCGTGAGTTCGAGCCCCGCGTCGGGCTCTGTGCTGACGGCTCGGAGCCTGGAGCCTGCTTCGGTTTCTGTGTTTCCCTCTCTCTTTGCCCCTCCGCTGCTGGGACTTGAAATCTTATTTTCCATGAAGTCTGGCTTAGCATTTTTTTTTTGTTTGTTTGTTTCTATTATGAGGAGCGTGGTTTTGTCTTAAGAAATCAAGGTCACGAACATTTTCTTTTATATGTTTTTCTAGAAATGTTATAACTTTCGCTTTTATGTTTCAGGTATATGATCCATTTCAAGTTAATTTGTGTATATGGTATGAAGTAAAGATTTATTTTTTCCCCCATTTGTACATCTAGTGGATCTAGTTCAATTGAATTACTTTGAGACCATTGTTAAGACTCAGTGGAGTGTGCATAAATAAATCTATTTCGGGGTTCTATTCCATCGACATTAGCTGAATACGTTTTCACCAGTATCACACTGTCCCGATTACCAGACCTTTATAGTTAGTTTTGACGTGAAGTCCTCTAAAGTTTCCAGCTTTGCTTTCCCTTTGAATATTGCTGTGGCTATTTTAAGTTCTTTGTATTTTCATATTGTTAACATAAGCTTGTCCATTACGCAAAGAATTCTGTTGAGCTTTTGGCTAAAATTGCATTGCATCTGCAGATCGATTTGGGGAGAAGCAACACGTTTACAAACGTAAGTCGTCCCATCATGAGTATGGCATACCTGCCCATTTATTTCAATTTTCTTTACTCTCAGAAATGTTGTATAATTTTCAGCATACGGTTCTAGTACGTATTTTGGAAAGTTGATCCCCAAGTGTTTTATGCGTATTGAACGAAGTTATGTATAAAATTTATCTTTATACTTTTTTATTCTTAGTATGTAGGAATACATTTAGTTTTACTATAAATTGGCCTTCTATTGGGGTGGCGCAGTCGGTTGAGCGTCTGACTCTTGATCTCAATTCAGGTCTTGATCTCAGGGTCGTGAGTTTGAGTCCCATGTTGGGCTCCATGCTGGGCATGGAACCTACTTAAAAATAAATAAATAAATTGACCTCGTATCATGTTACTATTCTTTTGTGTGCAATAGATCATTATTCACCAGCTGCTTTTAAGAATTTCTATCTTTGATTTTTAGCTATTTGACTATGATGTGCTTGAATGCGGTTTTCATTGTAATTAGCCTGCTGGGTTTTGCTGAGCTCTTGGATATATAGGCTGTTGTTTTTCACCAAATTTAATAAAGTTTGAACATTATGTCTTCAAAAAAATCTTTCTGTCCCATTTTCTCTTTCTCCTTGCCTCTGGAGATCCAATTACATGTATGTTTGAGAGCTTTGTGTTATTTCACAAGTTACTGAGGCCTTTAATTGTTTTTTGGTGTTTTTCTCTGTTTTTCAGATTAGATAATTCTAGGAGTCTGCCCCCAAACTCCCTGATCCTGTCTTTTGCTAACTGCAGTTTGTTTTTAAGCTCTTTGAATGAATTGTTTCATTTCAGATACTTTACTTATAATTTCTAGAATTTTCCTTTGGTTCTCCTCTATTGTTTTCATTTCTCTGATAAGACTTACTCTGTTCTCTTATTCCATTTGTTCTCTTATTCAAACCGTATTTTCCTTACATCTTTAAATACATTTTTAACAGCAGCTTTAAAATTCTTGTCTGTTAATTCTAAAATCTGGACCATCTTGGGGTCTCTTTGTATCGATTGCTTTTTTGTCAATTTGGAGTCATATTTTGTCTGTTGAAAAAAAAATCGAACGTGTTGCTAGACATTTTGGATGATACACTGTAAGGAATCAATGATGTATGTTGCCTTTGTTTTACTTTACTGGCAGTTCTCCTTGCTTTTGTGGAGGTTTGGTTATAGGCTTTTTTAGGGTGGGTCTCGGGTAGCTTTTACCCCATAGCACTGTCCTTTTCCTAATGAATGGCCTTTCTGTTATCTTAGCTGAATGCTGGGGGTTTTACTGAGGGCTCTCCACTCTGGTTGTGGTGGAATTTCCATGTTTCCGGGCACCGTGCAGCCTCTAGGATCTCTGTTCTGCTCTCAACCCAATGAGAGCCTCTTGCTGCTACGTCCAGCACAGTCCTGCCCTGCACACGTACAGCCCCATCCTCAGCCAATAACTTATGAGAAACCCCGACAGAGTCACCCGTGAGCCCTACTGCACAGCTGTCTCCTCCCTGGTATCCTTCCCTAAACTCCAATCTTCATTCCCTCAGCTCAGCAGGACAGTTATTGTCTGTTTCATGTTTATTTCCCTGTGTCTTATTCTGGACTTTGCCAGGAGGCAGAGAATGGACATGAATGCGGGGCTCGCTTGGTATGTTTTCCTTTTCTCAGTGATTAAAGTCCTGCACTGCCTATGTCCAATAGCTTAAAGCAGTTGCTTTATATTATGCTCAGCTTTATAGGTTTTTTCATTTTTTTCTTAAATCCTTCCTCATGGAGGTAGCTTTTGTTTTTTTTTTTTTAATGCAAATCCAAGTTAGTTAACATATAGTATAGCATTGGTTTCAAGAGTAGAATTTAGGGGCGCCTGGGTGGCGCAGTCGGTTAAGCGTCCGACTTCAGCCAGGTCACGATCTCGCGGTCCGTGAGTTCGAGCCCCGCGTCGGGCTCTGGGCTGATGGCTCAGAGCCTGGAGCCTGTTTCCGATTCTGTGTCTCCCTCTCTCTCTGCCCCTCCCCCGTTCATGCTCTGTCTCTCTCTGTCCCAAAAATAAATAAACGTTGAAAGAGTAGAATTTAGTGATTCATCACTTGCGCACAACACCCAGTGGTCATCCCAACAAGTGTCCCCCTCAATGCCCATCACCCATCTAGCCCATCCCCCCACCCACCTCTCCAGCAACCCTCAGTTTGTTGCCTGTATTTAAGTCTCTTATGCTTTGCCTCCCTCTCAGTTTTTATCTCATTTTATTTTTCCTTCCCTTCCCCTATGTTCATCTGTTGTGTTTCTTCAATTCCACATATGAGTGAAATCATATGACATTTGTCTTTCTCTGACTTACTGATTTTGCTTAGCATCATACATTCTAGTTCCATCCACTTTGTTGCAAATGGCAAGATTTCATTTTTTTTTGATCGCTGAGTAATATTCCATTATATATATGTATATACCACATTTTCTTTATCCATGCATCAGCCTATGGACATTTGGGCTCTTTCCATAATTTGGCTATTGTGTTTAAAATTTTTTTTAATGTTTATTAATTTTTGAGAGAGAGAGACAGAGACAGAGTGGGAGAGAGGGGAGGGGCAGAGAGAGAGGGAGACACGGAATCTGAAGCAGGCTTCAGAGTCTGAACTGTCAGCACAGAGCCCGATACCAGGCTCAAACTCACAAACCTGAGATCATGATCTGACCAAAGTCGGATGATAGATGGAGTTCAGCCACATTTCAGAGGCTCAAGCGACTGAGCCACTCAGGTGCCCCATATTGTGTGTTGCTTTTTTTTTTTTTTTTTAAATAGCAGGAGGGCACGTTTGGTACTAGTTATTCTATATAAACAGAAACGGACCTCTCCCCTGCTTTCTTATGCTTTAGCAAAATTTGATTTCCAAGTGTTAACTATTATTGTTGTTGACGCATTTGAAGAAATTAGGAGATGCTCGATGCATGAGCCAAGATCCAAATCCAAGCTCTTTAACTCTAAATCCCGTATGCTTTCCATTATACTGTGTTGCCTCTACTTTCTGTAGAAAGTAGCGATTTGATACGTGCTGAAGAGGTACCATTATAACCAAATCTTTCCCCCCACAGTGGAGCACAGAGACCTGAAGGCTTCACTACCTCAATGTCCTTTTAAAGACTTTAGCCACCCGTAAGTGTAGTTACAACGATCAAATAGCAATGGGCCATTTTTTAACACTAGAAGGGACCTCAGCAACGATCCAGAACAACTCAAGGAAATCGAGGCAGAAAATAAAGCAAATTATCTGCTTAAGGTCATCTGCTTAGTAAACTGAAGAACGAAAGACTTGAACCAAGTTCCTCTCTGTCTGATGTTCTTATCACCAGACTCGGGAGCCTGTATGGCTGCTTGGAGAAAGGTCTCGGAGAATGGAGTTTTGAACAGTTGCCTAAGAAAAGGCACAGCATTTCCCAGTCGTTGTTTCATGTCTTTGAAGAGGCAACGATGATATCAGGAAAGTGTCCTTGTCCCTTTGTGTGATCGTCCACTGAGAAGTTTCTGTTTCTATTTCAGAGAAGGAGAGCTGGGCCTAAGCAGGAAACAGGGTCATAGCTACAGGGATATGAGACGTGAGCCATGCATCTTCCCAGGAAGTAATTACTTCTCAACACAGTGGCGATGTAGCAGTGGGACCAGGCGTTGAAATTTACATGGACTCAAGGGGTTTTTTAAGTGGAACAAAGCCACCCTGCTGTCTACATTGCGGTTATGATACCACATCTGGTATTCTTTCTTTTTTGTTTTCATTGAAGTGTATTTATTTATTTTGAGAGAGAGCGCAAGCGGGGGAGGAGCAGAGAGAGAAGGAGAGAGAGAGAGAATCTCAAACAGGCTCTTCTCCGTCAGCGCAGAGCCTGACGCGGGGCTTGAACTCACGATCTCAGGTGAGATCGTGACCTGAGCTGAAGCCAAGAGTCGCATGGCTGCTCAACCATCTGAGCCAAAGTAATCTTTGCATCTGTTGTAAGAAAGAGGAGGCTGACTTCACTGGGGATTTCTTTCGCTTAGTCTTCAGCCATTCAGATAGCAGAGCCCGGCAAGTCAATACATCATGGCCCCTCTTGGTTCTAATTTTAGCGATTTCCCATTGTTTTCTAAGCTTGTTTCCAAAACCCTGCTGTAATCTCTCCATCTCCCTAGGATCTGTTTTTCCTATCTACCAGTCAGACCAAGGGAAGTTAGATTTTCATCTACCTGGGTTCCACATTGGGAACCGGCCAAAATTACTTCGGCGCTTTCTCACTTTTGGGTGTGGTTGACTGTCACAAGGTGGACATCCAGACAAATCCCTTGCCTCAACCGTCAGCCCCAAGAAGCTGGGAATCTCCTTCCCCCTTAGAGTTTCCTGGGCCAGCAGTTGAGAAGACTGAAGACAGGGGAGTTTTATCAACCAGACAAACTCAACCTACCACGTCTCGCGTTCCAAGACCACAGTCCTACACGTAGGCGAACGAGAGAGATGGTTTGATAGGCCTTGGCTAGCGTATGAAATCCTGTAACCTCAGTACTGAAGTAGCATCCCCAACCTTCTGGTCGGAAAGGAGTATGAGGAGGCTCACCTGTATCACTGTACCCCTCAAACTTCAAATAGACCAGGAAAATAAATGTGAAGTTGCCACAGTCCTATTGGTTGAATTATCGACTATAATAGCCAGAACAATACCAAGAGCTTACATCGGTTACATACCATGGATGGTTCTGGGCACTTTACGTGTGTTCATTATTCTGCTTCTTGCAACAGCCCTATGAGGTAGGCGCTATTCTGCCATTTATAGGTGAAGAACTTTAGTCAGAGTGGTTAAGTAATTGGCACAAGGTCACAGGACTGGTTCAGTGGCTCAACCCAGATTTGCACTAGGCAGCCTGCCTTGAGAACTGTACTCCTAACTATTAGGCAGGAGTAACATGCGTTACCGTTGGCTGTCTGCCCATATCCAAACTATGGCTTGCATTCCAAGTCACCATGCTTACAAGGATTTTTTTTTTTTAATCCGTGAATACTTTTAAAAGGTATTAAGAAATTGTGACAGTCTATTTGAAACTAAGGACGGTTCCTTGCCTGTAGTTTAATTGCTTAGCTAGCAAGCAGATGTGGAAAGATTTGTGTGGCTAGTGGCCTGGGTTCTGGCCCCGGTTCTTCTGTTAGCTAGTCTCGTACCTAATCGTTCTGGAAGCCGGTTCCCTCACTTGTAAATGCAACAGATACTGAGCACCTCCTCTGTGCCAGGCACTGCGTTTGCTGCTAGAGAAACAGTGATTAACAAGTCGATGCCTAATTATGACGACCGAGAATGTCAAACGAGGCAATCTGTAAAGTCCCTTCGGGAACTAAGCGTGATCAAAGCCAGCAGTGTTCTAGACGCATTCTCCAACAGTAGGGTGCTGATGAAACGGTCACTTGACTCACTAGGAAAAATGTATAAAGCTTGGACTGGAAGCTGACTCAGAAATGAACTTCTTTGTGACCACAAATCTTCCTCCGTCATCTCCCGGTTGCTAATGCAAATCATCTCCTGGGCAAGACTGATGGAATGTATCCTCCCTACTTGGTGCAGGCCCTGGGACCAAAAAGCCATTGTGATTTTTATGCTGGCCTTCTCTCTTCCTACGTTCTGGCTTGGCAAACAGTTCCCTTTACTCACAGGGATTAATAGCTTTAACATATAGGGACAATCAGACACGGAAGGAGGCATTTAGTAACCAAAAAATTGAGATAAGTGGGCAAACAGAAGTCATGTTGCTGAAAGCTCACATCTATTGATTTTCAATCAAGAGGATCCAAAGGTAGGACGCCTAAATGATGCCACCTTCGTTCCAGCCAAACCATCCAGGAGAAATCGGACATATGTAGCCTAGACCCTTTCTTCCTCCTTTCCTTGGGAGTGACCCTGTCCGCAGGGACCCCATATCTTTCTCTGTCCCTCTAGGTCATAAATGGTAGGGAAGGCCCCTCTCATGAGTACATTCTATCTGTGTCCTACAATTGGATCTATCTGACTGAGCATAGAGTCCGTGTGTGGAAGTGACTTGAGATGGGGCAAGGGTCAGACGACCATGGATAACGATGTCCTTCCATAGGTTACGTACTCGAAATCAAGAGCCACTGACTGAAAGCTGCCAAGTTTTATTTAGTTTTGTCACCAATCTGCATAAAAGAAGAATCAGAATGTCATTTTGCATTTCAAATCTATATACTCACGCATCTAAACCGTCCCTCATGTATTCATATCCCCTCATTTTACAGATGGGGAAACTGACACCTCGAAACATGAAGCGATATGCCCAAATCACACTCCCTATCAGAAGCAGAGTGGATGCTGCTGTTTCTCAAAATAGAGGAGTCTAATTCTGAGAGAGGGAGAAATCTCAGGTTTGGGTTTAATATAGTTAATTTCTATGAATATTTTGCACAGAATGAGATCTAAGGTTCCACACCTCCTAGCCTCCGATCCATGCTAATCTGCAAAGTGTCCCAGCTGCCAGCCCGTGCTATGTTCACTCACACCGCCACCACCAGAAGATTCTTTTCTATTTTTAACTTAAAATAAATGTTTATTTATTTTTGAGAGAGACAAAGACAGAGCACCAGCAGGGGATGGTTAGAGAGAGGGGGAGACACAGAATCCGAAGCAGGCTCCAGGCTCCCAGCTGTCAGCACCGAGCCCGACGTGGGGCTCGAACCCACGCACCGCGAGATCGTGACCTGAGCTGAAGTCAGAGGCTCCACCCACTGAGCCACCCGGGCGCTCCCACTAGAAGATTCTTTCAAGGCTTTGACTTCTCTCAGTAGCACCGAGTCATGAGCCACACCACAGGCTGGCCAGTTGGAGCAAATACAAGAAAGCTATTTTGCTACAGGTGAAGTAAGGGCCTTTGAGGGGTCAGCTATACGAAGGCAGATGAAATATACTAGGGTGTGTGACCGACCCTGGGTCCTCCTTGAAGGAAAGTACTTCCGGTAATGTGAATGACCCAGTCCCGATGTGCTTGCAGCCAGGATCCGTCTCTGCTTCACGGACTGAGAAGTTCCATTTCTCATCCTGGTTCTGCCTTTTTATTTACCCTTTATTTGCAACTTGGACCAGAACTCTAGTCCTCTTTGGGTCCCGCTAAATGGAGTACGTTAGAGGGGCTGAACACCCTCAGGCCCCTGAGGGGCAATGTTCTCCAGATTCATAGGACTCTCCCAGCTGCCCTGCTAATGACCGGTAAGCTACTCCACATGCTATTTTTGCCCCATTCTTGGCCCCATTTCTCTTATTGTCCACTCCTCCCTTTGCTTGGGTTCCAGTGATACTCTTTTCAACCTTTGTCGAGGTGCACCAGCTAAATCAAAGCATCTCATCCTTCCCAATTGCAAGTACCAATTCCACTGTTTTTACACATTAACAAATCCAACCATATTCCCCAAATGGATTCCTCAGTGGTCGATGTTTTTTTTGTTTTTGTTTTTTTCTCCAGAAGACGCAGCAAGGACCCAGACCAGGAGTCTCTTTCGTGCTTTAAGGAAACCAACATTGAGGAGGTGTGGGGTGCAGCTTGCTAGTAACACGGCTTGAACTGTGCTGGTTGTTGTTCGGCCGGGTTTCTCGGGGAACTTTTTGATGAGCTGGCACCCTTCTGAACTTGGCCTTAAGATCTGAATTAACCTTATTCACAGACCTCGAAGACAATATAAAATACAAGCAAAATAAAGACCTTGAAGCAATATAACATATCGGCTGAAAGCAATTCCCTTCCATGGCTCTGGCTCCGTTGCAATTTACTTACGGATCACAGCTTCCTTCCCTTCTTATCCCAATAGGGTAAACAGCCATTTACCAGCTTTGCTTTTGGCTTTAGTGGAAACAGATCTTGACTGGGAGCAATCGAGGAGGCAGACAACTGAGAGACCATCTGTGTGCATAGCCCAACAGCCCGAAAATTCAGACAGTAGATGCAGATCTGAACGCCACTAGATAGCTGCATAGCCAATGTCACAAAGGTGAGCCAAGTCTCTGAATATTCCATGCATCTCTCTTTGAAATACTCAGACCGGAACGGTATTTTGCTTTGAGCCTGGTGGCTTCTCACTAAAGCCCAAAGAGGTGGCCGGGGTCAGCAGGCATAGCAAACGTCCCAGAGCGGGGAGAATCGCTCATGTAGATGTTTGTGTCACGGATACGAGGCACGCAAAGTCATTTTGGTAACAGGAAACGGGATGACCACCAGCCTTATTCACTTGTTGAAGAACTGGCATTTATTTTCCACTGTGCTTTGGGGGAAATTTGTGAGATTTAAAAAGCGTACACACTGAAAGCTGTGATAGTCTAAAACTCAATAAGTAACCATAGTTAATATTTTGGCAGATTTCCTGCTTTTTCTGTGGATCTTATACCTAAATGAGATCACACTGGGAGATTTATTATTTATTTATTTACTTAATCCAAAATGTGTTTATTGGGATAGTTTCCCGCTCATCTTTTTTTTTTTTTAAATTTATTCGTTTACTTTGAGAGAGAGAGAGAGAGAGAGAGAGAGCAAGCAAGGGAGGGGCAGAAAGAGAGGAAGGCAGGATCCCAAGCAGGTTGCACCCTGTCAGCACAGAACCCAACTCGGGCCTTGAACTCGCCAACCGTGAGATCGTAACATGAGTAGAAACCAACCTATCGGCGACTGAGCCACCCAGGTGCCCCGCCCATTCCTCTTGATTCAGGGTGCTTTTAACGCTGCTTCCATCTGAAGGAGCATCCTTCTGCAAGCCTTGCTTTTTCTCCTGCAGGTTGCCAGGGACAGCGGAGAAGCCAACACACAAAACTACCATTTGGGCACGGCTTAAGATGGTGGTGGCTTTGGAGTATCCTGGGTACCTCGCGTCCATGAAGGAGGAGCTGGGGCTCTGCACCATAAGCTTCTTCCTGTGTTTCCTCTTCTCCTCTTCCCCGGGAGGGTGGAGGAGGTCCTTTGGGAGGGGATGTTCTCATGGGGAGATCATCACCGCCGGGAAGGGGGACTATAGGGAGCTTTTTTAAGCTTTTTATAGGGAGGTTTTTTTAAGAATTATAACATGGTAATAATTTCCCTATGTTGTACATTCCTTTTTTTTTTATTAAAAAAACCTTTTTAATGTTTTATTTATTTTTGAGAGAGAGATAGACAGAGCATAAGCAGGGGAGGGGCAGAGAGACAGCACAAGACATAGAATCCGAAGCAGGCTCCAGGCTCTGAGCTGTCAGCACAGAGCCCGACTCGGGGCTCGAACACACGGACCGTGAAATCGTGACCTGAGCTGAAGTCGGATGCTTAATTGACTGAGCCACCCAGGAGCCCCTGTATGTTCCTTTTAATAATATCTTAGGGCATGTACAATGGCTCATCTCTCATACATGTAGCTTTTCCCCAACCTTTTGCTTTTATAAAACAGGTCATGAGCATTTTTGTGCATAAAAATTTTCCTGTATTTTGGATATTTTTTCTCCTAGTGTAGATTCCAGAATAACACCATTGAGAAAAGACTTTGACCCCATGACATGACTGACTGGTGCATGGATGTTTTACTCTGTTCTTACAGGGGTTTGAACACACTTGATTAAATTATTTGGCCTCTGACCAGATGTTGGGCATCGCTCTGTTGGATCCTTAGTAAGCCTTTGTATTTCTCTTAAACTTGTCCTGAAACATCAGCTTTTGGATCTTAGTGACAAGATTACTAATTTCGTAATAAAGGGTGTTAGTAGTATATGTAATTGATAGCAGGTTTTATTGAGTACATACTATGGATCAAGTGTTGTGCTAAAATTCTTATGGGAATAATTTAATGTTTTTCAAGATTTCATGACCATCACATGTGCTTGGATTTACAGTACAAATAATAGAATCTGAGAACGAGTAAGTCTTTAATGTCTCTGGGCTTAGTTACCTCTATAAATGGGGCAAAAGTACTGGCCTTACCCAACTTACAGGGATAGTCTTAAGGAAATCAGAGTTTTACTAAAACTTTACAAAAGTTATGCAACTCCATGTAAAGCAAGTTTTTAGTATTTTTAAAATTGGTTTATTGTAATTATTGGTAAGAAATACTTACCTACACCTTCTGCAGTGTTGAAAACTTGGGTAGCCTAGAGGCACTTGGGTAGCTCAGTTGGTTAAGTGTCCAACTCTTGGTTCCAGCTCAGGTCATGATCTCACGGTTTGTGAGTTTGAGCCCCACATCGGGCTCGGTGCTGACAGTGCAGAGCCTGCTTGGGATTCTCTCTCTCCCTGTCTCTCTGCCTCTCCCCTGCTCACTCTCTCTCAAAAATAAATAAACTTAAAAAAAAAATCTTTGGTAGCCTAAATAAACCAATGTAATGAAAGCTGGGCTGGAGAAGGTGGGAATTTCATACTTCTTTATTTTTGAAACACATTATTAAATCATGTAGGGAAGATTAAAAAAACAGGCTAATGCATATATTAAGAATTATGGGATATTCACTCGTATGAGTACTTTAAGAGACAAAACAGATGAACATAAGGGAAGGGAAACAAAAATAATATAAAAAGAGGGAGGGGGACAAAACAGAAGAGACTCATAAATATGGAGAACAAACTGAGGGTTGCTGGAGGGGTGGCGGGAGGGGGGATGGGCTAAATGGGCGAGGGGCACTCAGGAATCTACTCCTGAAATCATTGCCTCACTATATGCTAACTAATTTGGGTGTAAATTTTAAGAAATAAAAAATAAAGTAAAATAAAAAGAATTATGGGATATTGCCCTTTTGTACTAGAAATTCTATACAGGAGTTGTTTGAGAGTACTAGAAGTTCTATATAGGGGTTGTTTGAGACTGCTTAGAGTTTATTGTGATGTTTGAGATATCACCTATCTTTATTTACCATCCCAATAACTGTAAGTAGGAAAGGAAACATAGACTTTAGTACACTTGGGGGAAAATGATTGGACACGCCTTATTTCATGGCATATCGGCAATGAAGTCAACTATTAATAATTCTGTTTAAATAGGTCCCGTGTCAGTTAACTACTGACATTTACTGAGGAATTGATGTATAATAAAAGGGAAGTGAAGTTCAGGTAGACATTTGGGAAGAAGAGACCGAAGGTAACCTGTTTCACTGGCCCCTCTAATAACTTGGAAAGCTGGGCCATGATTGGACATCTTTAAAAGCTGCTCTAATTAATCTTGGGTTGTCATAATCTCCCCCTTGCTTTTAGCCACCCACCTTCTTCCTCGTTCCTGTGATACTTTGTTGGCTTTTCCCTTCTGGTAGTTTTTGTCATTAACCCTTTGTGCCACTAAAGCTTCTTTCTGGAAAATAACTGTTTGGATACTGGTCAAGCATACCCTCCCTGACTTGGGGTCCAAGGAAGAAGTTCCTCCTTTCCCTAGTCCAGCTCATCTTGTACTAACCTAACACAAAGGGCCCGTTGAAGACACTTCTGGGTCATAAAAGCCTCTCTTTTCAATTTTTAACTTGAAAGTTTTGAACGTAATACACCACTAAGCCTAGTAGGAAGATAAAAAACAAAACAAAACCCAGGAACAGGGGCACCCTGTGGCTCAGTCAGTTATGTCCGACTCTCGGTGTCGGCTCAGGTCACGATCTCACAGTTCGTGAGATCGAGCCCTACACCAGGTTCTACACGGGCAGCACGGAGCCTGCTTGGGATTCTCTCCCTCCCTGTCTCTCTGCCCCTCCACCTCTCATGGGCACGCTCTCTCTCTCTCAAAATAACTAACTAAGCAGCTAACTAAATGAATAAATCAATAAATAACAGGGACAGTTTGGCAGGATTTTGATTTTGACGAAGAAATGCAAAAGTGTATAAGGGTATGAACCTCACTGCTGTCTCAGATGTCTTTTGAAGGGTGGGCCCTGGGACCTTTTGCAAGAATATGTTGCCCAGGGTTCTCAGGGATGAAGACCAAGTAACGAGGCAACATAACTGCTAGGGACACACGTTTCTGTCGCCAAACGGACCTGTCCGTTACACAAACGTTTAACCAGTTTGTTACCGCGCAAGCTTTTGCATATGCGGCGATAGGAAAGTCCTGAAGCTGTGCACCTCAAGGATAGAAGATCGTGTCTTTAGATGAGGGCTGGAGTCAGTTAATCCCAAGGACAAATACTTCAGAGTTGAGAGGGAAAAACCAAGAAGAATTGCATCGATTTGGTTGCCAACTAGTCATACAGAAAGACAAACCAACTTAAAGGGTGTTGTAATCGTGTGCATTGCCCAAAAGTCGGAATTTGCAAACAAGCTGAAATGATATTAAAAATAAATATCATGGGGTAATCCTTATTTTTCCTGTCATAGCTTTATCAGTCCTTGCCTTTTGGAGGGCCATCAAGGTGATTTAGTCTTGCTCACAAGGATAATATAGCACTTTGCAGTCAATGGATATTGTTCAGGGGCACCCGGGTGGCTCGGTCTGTCAAGCGTCTGACTTCGACTCAGGTCACGATCTCAAGGTTTGTGAGCTCCAGCCCCACATCGGGCTCTGGGCTGACAGCAGGGAGCCTGCTTGGGATTCTGTCTCTCCCCCCTCTCTTCCTGTCTCTGCTGTGCTCTCTCTCTCTCTCTCCCAAAATAAATAAATACACTTAAAAAATCTATTAGAAAAATAAGAAAGCATATGAAATACTCCCAACGACTTAGGATTGTCTTAGAATTCATGCTCTTCTTCAATGAAAAATGTAAACTATGCATGTATATGTATGCAGAATCTCTTTTGTGTTTTTGCTTAGACTGTCCCTTCTGCTTGGAATCCCAATCTTCTCTTGCCTTCCCAGCAAACTTCCGTTTACTCCTTGAGACTCAAATGTGCTTCCGGAAGACTTCCAAGACTTTTACAGAGAGGTAGTTGCCTCCTCTTGTGTATTCCCATAGCATTTTATCCATACCACTTATCATATTGCTATAATCGTGGGTCTCCTTGCTGCCTCCCCCACTAGCACGTACGGGTCTGGAGGAAAGGGACTACATTCTAGTTTTCTCTGAGCAGTTAGAAAAGAGTAAACGCTTGTCCAGTGTTTTTTGAATAAATGGATTACTACCTTAGATCTAACGGATTGTTGCTGGCACCTGTGTTTGCTGAGCTCCACGGGACCAGTGAAGGCAGTGTGGTCTGGTGCCAGGAAAGGGTAATTGAGTGGCGCCCTAAGTAGAGTCCGTAGTTACTTTTAACAGAAAAGGAAGCCAGCATGGTAATTTTCTAACCTGGCTGCAGATTAGATTAGAATCGCATGGAGGACTTTCACAGCTCTCAATCCCTGGTCTCATCTCCGACCTTAAATCAGAATACTGGGGATGGGGCCCAGGCAGTGATAGTATTTAAGTCTTTCTGTGGGATTCTAACATGCAGCCAGGGTGAAGTACCACTGAGCTTGAACCTGAGGAGCCCAGTATTGTCAGGTAGTGTCCATGCTGAAGTGGAAATAGGAGAGGAGATGAGGTATAACTACAAAGTCAAGAATTTGAATCCAGGAGTGAAATTACGGAGATAGACCCATGAGGCAGGGAGGAGCCCAAATCAGAACATAGAATAAAGGGCTGATTAATGCTAAGTTCCATAATAATAGCCAGATAAGAGTCAGAAGTTCGATGTGCAGAGATCAGAGATGGTCAGAGAGCAAGGTTTCTAAGTATAACAAACAGGTGCCGGAGATTGTACATTCCTTTGGAGCCATGGTTTGGGTCCATCAAGCTTGACTAATTTACAGGGTCTCACTTCTGCAGTCAAGGGGCTCCAAAACAAATCGGGTTTATTACGAAACCATAGGCTTTATATGTGTACACAGTCTGTCTTTCTCCAATTATTTGGCTTACCAGCCTTGGACATTTTTGAGAACTCAGGAAAATCCAATTTTCCACAAAAATTCTCCTTTGCCCCCTTTTCTCTTCCCCTTCTTCTTCCTTTTCTTCTTCTTTTTTCTTCTTCTTCCTTTCTTCTTTTTTTCTTTCTTCTTCTTCTTTCTTCTTCTTCTTCTTCTTCTTCCTTCCCTCCTTCCTCCTCTTCTCTTCTCTTTCTTCTCTT